>NW_020867162.1:0-52223 GCF_003369695.1 Bos indicus x Bos taurus
CACAGCCAGAGTACTTATAAGCTAAAAATGTTTAAATAAAAAATTTTTAAATAGTAAACATAAAATAAACTGGTATTTATAAATCAGAGAACCAAACACCCTATAGGCAAAGAGGAGGATGATGCCTCTTTTCATCAGAAAGAAGGGACAATATTACACATGTGCCTTGGTGGTCAATGAGAATCACCCAGGAGTACTAAGGAGACAATTGTATCTTTATTCTTAGGCTGACAGATGATATTCTAGAGTAACCAGTACTTTAAGTGCTCAGGTTCTAACTTTCTTAATTCCATTACCTATCAAAATTCCTACTACTGCAGAGTCATTTCTAAAAGATAAAGAAGAAAGGACATTAATTTTGAAAACAAACCAGTCAATCCTAAAGGAAATCAACCCTGATGATTCATTGGAAGGACTGATGTTGAAGTCCAATACTTTGGCGACCTAATGCAAAGAGCCAACTCACTGGAAAAGACCCGTATGCGCTGGGAAAGAATGAAAGCAAAAGAAGAAAGGGGTGACAGAGGCCTTGATGATCAGATAGCATCACCTATTCAACAGACATGAATTTGATCAAACTCCAGGAAATAGTGAAGGACATGGGAGCTTGCTGTGGGCTCCAAAATCACTGTGGATGGTGACTGCAGCCATGAAATTAAAAGATACTTGTTGCTTGGAAGGAAAGCTATGACAAACCTAGACAGCATATTAAAAAGCAGAGACATTACTTTACCAACAAAGGTCTGTCTAGTCAAAGCTATGGTTTTTCCATTAGTCATGTACGAATGTGTGAGTTGAATGATAAAAGTTGAGTGCTGAAGTATTGATGCTTTTGAACTGTGGTGTTGGAGAAGACTCTTAAGAGTCCGAAGGAGATTAAACCAGTCAATACTAAAGTAAATCAGTCTTGTTGGAAGGACTGATGCTGAAGCTGAAAATCCAATACTTTGGCCACCTGTTGTGAAGAACTGACTCCTTGGAAAAGACCCTGATGCTTGGAAAGATTGAAGGCAGCAGGAGAAGGGGAGACAGAGGATGAGATGATTGGATGGCATGACCAACTCAATGGACATGAGTTTGAGCAAGCTCCAAGAGATGGTGAGGGACAGGGAAGCCTGTCGTGCTGCAGTCCATGGGGTCGCAGAGGGTCAGAACTGACTTTGGGACTGAACAACATCAATATTAACTACCCAAGGACATCAGCTAATAAAAAATCCAATTAATGCTGGACCTTCAGAAACCTTCTGTTTTAAACTACCTCCATTCATTGAAAAATGCCCAAAGAGAGGCAATCTATTCCTGTGAAGATAATCAGCAGTCAGTGGCATTAGGCATCCCTCTTGAAGTCTGGCTCCTCCCCTCTGTTCCATTTGCACTTCCCCTCCATGTTAACCGAAAATGAACCATATCTTTCCCATCCCCCATATTTCTTAAGGAAAAAGAAGTTAGAATGATAATCACCATTCTCAATAGTGCTAGTTTTCCTTTTTTTTCTTTTCCTCCATTTTTTGTTGTTGTTGTTGTTTTAATTTGCCCTCCAAACCAGGCCAGTTGAAGAGAATGATAAACTTTATCACACAGAGGAAAATCTCATCCAGATAAAATTATGAGTGCCAAAAGCAAACAAAATGCTGAAACTGCAAGATAGAAATCATTTTGCCTGATAAGAAATTGTTCAAAGTAAAGGTAAACATTATTTAGAGACCTCCTATACACATTTTAACAAGATATCTGTTTCTGAGTGTGACTTAAGCAAACATTTTGGAAGACAATGGCAGTTTCCTCCCTGATACTTAAATAGTCAGAGATACACACCTAAGATTTTTTTTTTTTTTTTTTTTTAACATTCTATTATCTTTTAACCTGCTCAAATATTTCTTATATGTTAGCATATTTTTAACAAAACCAGCAGGAGTAGAAAACACATTCAATTTAATTTCAAGTCCATGAAAAAACATGAATTTACATAACAGAAGGCAGTGGCTGTTTTTGTAGGTAACCAGGAACAGCTTAAATCATGTGACTTTTACTACTGGTCAGGTTTTACTAATTGAATGAGCTAGAGTTAATAGCATACATTTGCTTTTCTTTCTTTTACACAGTCATAATTTTGCCAATCTATTTCATAAGTTTGTTCATCCAATAAGACATTTATGAATATATGACAATAATTAGGATGTTCGTAAAGTATCACTTTTAAAATGGCAAGTAACTCTTCAGTCACTAAATACCCTCTAGGAATTCACCTTGAACTTCATTCTGGGCATTTATTTGACAACATACATTACAGAATGGAATCTAAGCCTTGTTAAAGGAAAGTTAAATCATTTGTACGCTTGTCTTTTTCACACTTTAAGACACCTTGAACTCTTCAAGTATGAATCAGAACTTTGGGCTTGGTAAAAATATAATCAATTTATTGTTGGAAGGCAATGTTTTTTACTCCATCTCTGATTTCCATGAAGAGAGATTCCCCTCCCCAACCCCTTAGCCTTTCTCTACCTACTTAATTTCCTATAGAGAACGCACATACCCCTACCACCACTAACGCTGTGAGGAGCTGTCCCAGTTCAGCCTTACTTAGAATTGACTAAGGAACTCTCCAGATCAGGCACTCACATAGGAGGTCAATCTACCTTTTACCCTGAGTATATTCATCTTACCTAGCTTTGCCAGTAGTAAAGGTGATATTGAGGACTCCTATGACTCTCCTTTGTTCATGTTATTTTACTTTTTATTTTAAAAACAAAGTTATAAAGACTGTTTAATAATATAACAAATTCTTAGTTCGTTAGTTCAGTCACTCAGGCCCACTCTTTGCGACCCCATGAATCGCAGCACGCCAGGCCTCCCTGTCCATCACCAACTCCCTGAGTTCACTCAAACTCATGTCCATCAAGTCGGTGATGCCATCCAACCCTCTCATCCACTGTTGTCCTCTTCTCCACCTGCCCCCAATCCCTCCCAGCATCAGAAGCTTTTCCAATGAGTCAACTCTTCACATGAGGTGGCCAAAGTATTGGAGTCTCAGCTTCAGCATCAGTCCGTCCAGTGAACACCCAGGACCGATCTCCTTTAGAATGCACTGGTTGGATCTCCTTGCAGTCCAAGGGACTCTCAAGAATCTTCTCCAACACCACAGTTCAAAAGCATCAATTCTTCGGTGCTCAGCTTTCTTCATAGTCCAACTCTCACATCCATACATGACCACTGGAAAAACCATAGCCTTGACTACACAGACCTTTTTTGGCAAAATAGTCTCTGCTTTTTAATATGCTATTTAGGTTGGTCATAACTTTCCTTCCAAAGAGCAAGCATCTTTTAATTACATGGCTGCAATCACCATCTTCAGTGATTTAGAAGTCAAATAAAATTTTGGAGAAAAATAAAGTCAGCCATTGTTTCCACAGTTTCCCCATCTATTTCCCATGAAGTGATGGAACCAGATGCCATGATCTTCGTTTTCTGAATGTTGAACTTTAAGCCAACTTTTTCACTCTCCTCTTTCACTTTCATCAAGAGGCTTTTTAGTTCCTCTTCACTTTCTGCCATAAGGGTGGTGTCATCTGCATATCTGAGGTTATTGATATTTCTCCCAGCAATCTTGATTTCAGCTTGTGCTTCTTCCAGCCCAGCATTTCTCATGATGTACTCTGCATATAAGTTAAATAAGCAGGGTGACAATATGCAGCCTTTACGTACTCCTTTTCCTATTTGGAACCAGTCTGTTCCATGTCCAGTTCTAACTGTTGCTTCCTGACCTGCACACAGGTTTCTCAAGAGGCAGGTCAGGTGGTCTGGTATTCCCATCTCTTGAAGAATTTTCCACAGTTTATTGTGATCCACACAGTCAAAGGCTTTGCCATAGTCAATAAAGCAGAAATAGATGTTTTTCTGGAACTCTCTTGCTTTTTCCATGATCCAGCGGATGTTGGCAATTTGATCTCTGGTTCCTCCGCCTTCTCTAAAACCAGCTTGAACATCTGGAAATACATGGTTCACGTATTGCTAAAGCCTGGCTTGGAGAATTTTGAGCATTCCTTTACTAGCATGTGAGATGAGTGCAATTGTGCAGTAGTTTGAGCATTCTTTGGCATTGCCTTTCTTTGGGATTGGAATGAAAACTGACCTTTTCCAGTCCTGTGGCCACTGCAGAGTTTTCCAAATTTGTTGGCATATTGAGTGCAGCACTTTCACAGCATCATCTTTCAGGATTTGAAAGAGCTCAACTGGAATTCCATCACCTCCACTAGATTTGTTCGTAGTGATGCTTTCTAAGGCCCACTTGATTTAACATTCCAGGATATCTGGCTCTAGGTGAGTGATCACACCATCGTGATTATCTGGGTCGTGAAGATCTTTTTTGTACAGTTCTGTGTATTCTTGCCATCTCTTCTTAATATCTTTTGCTTCTGTTAGGTCCATAAATCAAGCCCATCTTTGCATGAAATGTTCCCTTGGTATCTCTAATTTTCTTGAAGAGATCTCTAGTCTTTCCCATTCTGTTGTTTTCCTCTATTTCTTTGCATTGATCACTGAGGAAGGCTTTCTTTTCTCTGCTGGCTATTCTTTGGAACTCTGCATTCAGATGTTTATATCTTTCCTTTTCTCCTTTGCTTTTCACTTCTCTTCTTTTCAAATTCTTAAGTTAATATCAATTCTTAAAATTTAAATCAAAATATAAATGTAGCATAATCTTATTTTTAAATATAAATATATTCATTAAAATAAGCATAGTAAACAATGGAAAGAAATATATCTAAATTTTACAAAAGATCATATTCCATAGAAAACTTATAGTAAATTTATTTTTTTTTCACATTTTAAAATATTTTCCAAAGCTTTGACAAGAACCATGTATTTGAAGAATAAATTCAAGTGAAAAAAATAGAATGCAAAATTAGTATACTATATGATCATAACTATATAATAAAATACTGGAATTGTTAATAAAAATATTAATAATGAGCTTTTTACTTTTCTATAGTTAAAGAAATAAATAGGTCAACTTTACTTTCTTTAACTGATTGGTCTATTATTTCTCCTAACATAGAAATACATTTATAACTTTTCTTGAGGTATAGTTGATTTACAATACTGTATTAGTTTCATTTGTACAATATAGTTATTTGAAATTTTATAGATGTATAACTTATAGTTATTATAAAATATTGGCTATATTCCCTGTACTGTACATTATATAATTGCAGATTATTTATTTTATACATAGAAGATTGTGCCTCTTAATTTAATCCCCTATCTCTTTGTTGCTCCTGCCCCTTCTCTCCCCACTGGTACCACTAGTTGGTTTTCTATCTATGAGACTGTTTCTCTTGTGTTATATTCATTAATTTGCTTTATGTGTTAGATTCCCCACATAAGTAATAGCATATAGTTTTTGTCTTTCTCTGATTTGTCTTACTAAGCATAATATCCTCCATTCATGTTGTTGCAAATGGCAAAATTTCATTCTTTTTTATGTCTGAGTAACATTCCTTTCTACATATGCACTATGTCTTCTTTTTCCATTTATCTGTTGACGGGCACAGGCTATTTCCATATCTTCATAACTGTA
Source organism: Bos indicus x Bos taurus (assembly GCF_003369695.1). Taxonomy (NCBI): domain Eukaryota; kingdom Metazoa; phylum Chordata; class Mammalia; order Artiodactyla; family Bovidae; genus Bos; species Bos indicus x Bos taurus. The sequence goes on from NW_020867162.1 coordinate 5,576, forward strand.
AATAACAGTGCTATAAACACTAGAGTATATGTATCTTACAAATTATTGTTGTTGTTTTTTTCCCCCAGAAAGACTGCCCCTTGATTTTGTTTGTTCTCAAATTCCTCAGAACTGTATTGAAGAGAGATGTTATTTATTAGAGAGCCCCTGAGAAGCTTAACTAATACCTTAAGAGGAGGCAAAAGACCTTCTGATTTGTTTAAGGATTCAATTCCCCTTGCCAAATCTACTCAAATCTGATGGGCAGTATTTAGAAGACTCCATAGACAGGATTGTTTCTGAAGCAGAGGGTGAAGATGCCTCTGACTATATGCTTCTAAGGTGAGTATGGCTGGCAACTGATTCTTTGTGGATTATTCCACAGTGAACTCATAGGAAAATCTATTATGCATTATTTATCAGGAATTGCAATTTTAATACTTCTAGACAACATGTACTGAGAATATGACAAAATTAAAGGAACTCCACGTTTTGAGTTCCTAGAATATGATGGTTTCCCCAGTGGCTTAGACAATAAAAGAGTCTGCCTGCAATACAGAAGATCTGGTTTTTCCCTGGATTAGGAAAAACCCGTAGAGAAGGGAATGGCAATGCACTGCAGTATTCTTGCTTGGAGAATTCCATGAACAGAGAAACCTGGTAGGCAACAGTCCATGGGATCACAATGAGTCAGAAATGACTAAGCAACTTTCACTTTCAGAACATGACAAATCCTTTGCAAGAAAAACTTTGAGAGATGAGAAACTGAGCCTCAGGGGAGTTAAGTAATCTATGGAGAGAAACTATCAGGTAATTAATGGAATGAAGATCATAACTTAAAAATTTTGCTCTGAAATCTGTTCTCTTTTAATAGCACAAAATAACATTTGTATTCTGTAAAAAATTCACCCTAGTTGGGAAGATAAGATTTACAGTACAGTAATGTATAATATATGTATATCTTTACCACTTGCCAAGAACATTTTTTAATATTATTAATATATATATATCAAAATAGTGATAGTGTAAAGTTCATACTGGAATTCAGTTTCAGAGAAAAAAATGAATAAGGCTAACCAGGAGTGAAAAAATGAATAAAAATCATATACACACATATATGTGAGTGTACATATATATAACACAGTCCCTTCTCAATAGACAGACCTTCCATTAACTTCAGCAGGCAAATGCTTGAACTGCACCCATTATCTACATAAATACATAATGTCCCGAGTGTGCAATTACTTTATTCCACAGTGAAGAAGGACTTGGTTTCACAATGCACGTGCTGGGAACCTGACTGATTCTGAAATATTTGCATTTGAAAGGATAGAGACTATTCACATAAACTGTCAGTAGCTCAGTGCATCCTATTCGTGTGCATTTTATACTAAAGAAAGAGCCTTATGGCTGGGAATTCTCTCTTTCTTCCCAGCCAGAATGACATACTCTCCCTATCATAGTCTGTTGTGTCTGGGGTTAGTTGGCTCATTGCCTATTCCTTCAATGTAGAATATTCTCTCCATGCATATTTGGGCTTGTAATATATAAGAAGATCCTATCTGAAACATAATATGGCCAGTCCATTTACTATTCAATCAATAATATCATGCACAGACTAAATATACATGTTTACTATTTCATCACGACTGCATTATCATCATTAAAATATTCCACAATCTTCTTCCTAAGTGCTTGACTAGACACAGTATGACCATATATCTCCTTAAGAAGTTAAAAATCTAAATAAAATTGCAGACCTTGTAAGAGTGGTGTATTACTCCATACAGAAGAGAAATTTAATTTTAAATTTGATTAACATGTGTTTTTATATAATGTTACCATTAATATTTCATTGGCAAATATATTTTAATAAAAAAGATAACTTATTAATGAAAGAATTACTACATTTAAATACTTACTGGATTCTGCCAAGCAAAATAATTTATTCAAGATACGATTGTAGCTATTACGCCCTAAAACAAATTTGTTTTTTTAATTTATTTTTTAATTGAAGGATCATTGTTTACAGAATTTTGCTGTTTTCTGTCAAACATCAAAAAGAATCAGCCATAGGTACACCATCAACAAGAATCAACAAGAATCAGCCATAGGTACACTATTGTAGCTATTATGCTCTAAAACAAATTCTTATAATGTTGGAAACATAAGACACTTTTACATGTGAAAATTAATTAATAATATAAGGCACTGCATAATAAACATTTTTTAAAGTGGCAGTTTGAACTAAAGGAATTCTAAGAAATAACTGATCATAGTAGATTGAATTAAACATGGAATATTACAAACTATATGGAAGTTAAAGTAGTCCTTGAAGGATAGATAATTCAAAATAAGATTTATTATTACTCCCATTTCTCCCTCCATATATTGCTCCTCCCCACCTTTCCACCGGTAACCAGTTTGCTACAAATTTTGAAGATGAAAATAACACGTGAAATCCCCAGACCCTAGAGGGAAGAACATATGAAGCAAAAAAGACTTGAGGACATTAGCAAATTAAACAGATCTTACAGAACCAAGGAAATTGGTATCAAGAAGTAAAGACTTTGAAGTCATGTTGTATTGTGGTCTTTAGCATTCACTGTGCTATGTCATACATCTCCTTGGGGCTAAAAAACAAAGTGTTAAGAGTGGATTGACTCAGAGGTCAGGAGGGCATTTTACTAAACACAGCCAATTAGCTACAAGAGAAGGGAGCTTAAGGAAGTTAGGCAAAGGCACCACTGTCACAGTGGACTTTCCATTAGATAAAGGTTTCAAGGAAGATTCTTTACGGTGAAAGAAATTGGGGTTCCATAAAATTGTTATTCTACTGAGTTTGTGGGAACATTAGGCATTCACCAAGTATTTGTGAACAATCTATTATGCTTGATAGTCTGCAAGATACTGAGGAAATAAAGATACGTGAAATCAAGTACTGCTTTTTAGAAACTTCAAATTCTAACAGGAGATGATGGGTGGATAGATGGATAGACAGATAAGAGAAATAGCAGAATAATGGGTGGTTTAATATGATAGGGGAAGGAAGGAGTAGGTGCCTTATTCTGCCAGAGACACATGGAAATTGAATAAATTCCAAGTATTTGAAGTGCAAATCTCTAGCATCAATTCATATTCCAGTTAGTTGTTTTTTGGTCACTAAGTCATGTTCGAATTTTTCTGGACTCGTGGACTGCAGCATGTCAAGCTTCCCTGTCCTTCACCATCTCCTGGAGATTACTCAAACTCACGTCCTTTGAGTTGGTGATGCTATCCAACCATCTCATCCTCTGTCACCCCCCTTCTCCTCTTGCCCTCAATTTTCCCAGTATCAGGATCTTTTCCAATGAGTCAGCACTTCGCATCAGTTGGCCAAAGTATTGGAGATTCAGCTTCAGCAACAGTCCTTCCAAAGACTATTCAGGGTTGATATCTTTCAGGATACTGGTTTGATCTCCTTGCAGTTTAAGGGATTCTCAAGAGTCTTTTCCAGCACCAGAGTTCGAATAGTCAATACCAAAATCAGATTGATTATATTCTTTGCAGCCGAAGATGGAGAAGCTCTATACAGTCAGCAAAAGCAAGACTGGGAGTGGACCATGGTTCAGATAATGAGCTCCTTATTGAAAAATTCCAGCTAGGTTGTTTCCTATTATCTGTGCTTTGGACTGCTGCTGCACAGACATCTGACCACCTTGGCCATCTTATATTTTGCCATCAGTGGTCAAGTTTTCCCTAGTTTTTGACACTCCAAAGTGTAGATACAAACTCCCCTTTCATTTTCTTGCTGTTGCTGCTGCTGTTTCATCACTAAGTCATGTTCAACTCTTTGCAACCCTGTGAACTGTAGCCTGCAATGCTCCTCTGTTCATGGAATTCTCCAGGCAAGAATTCTGAAGTGGGTTTTCTGTTTCCTTCTCCAGGGAATCTTCCAACCCAGGGATCAAACCCACATCTCCTGCTTGGCAGGATTCTTCACCACTGAGACCCAGAGTTAATACAAGACCATACTCATTTTCACTCTTTTTTAAAAGGCTTGAAAGTAGTAGAGGGAACTATATCAACAACAACAACAAAACACGGAGCTGATATTATCAGATTTCTTATTTTTAGATCCCAGTGAATATGTCTCCTATTGGGCATATTTCTCTTTAGCTCCAACAGATATCCATTTTGCAGAAATGTCATACCTTTCCAGACAGAAATCAACTTATTTTTCTCTCACTTTACTGCTACCAACCTATTTGTCTTTATTATTAACCAGCAAGAATGAATGTTGATGACAATATGTCACTCTCTTCAAACTATAATCTGGGTTCACATGTTAAAACCAGATTTCCTAGATTTCCATCCTATTATTGTCATTTACCAGCTGTGTGATATTTGGGAAATTACTTAACCTGTCTGTGCCTCAGTTTTATGAGTGTAATGAGGTTAATAATAGTATTTTTCTCATTGGGTGGTTTTGAGAATAAATTATTATAATATTGATTATAAATTGCTTAGCAAATAATGTTCAACAGGCATTAAAAATATCATTACTATTATTCACAATAGACAAATGTATTCAACATCTTCATCTGATCTATATTTACTCACATACCTTTTCCAAGTCAAGTCTTCATAAACAATTGTTTACAACCTATTTACATTTTTTTTCCCTTGTGGCTCAAATGGTAAGTATCTGCCTGCAATGCTGGAGACCTGGATTCGACCCCTAGGTTGGGAAGATCCCCTGGAGAAGGGAATGGCAACCTGCTCCAGTATTTGTGCCTGGAGAATTCCATGGACAGAGGAGGCTGGCAGGCTACAGTCAATGGGGTTGCAAAGAGCTGGACAAGACTGAGCAACTAAAACACGCACATTTGTTTAATTAAAAGATCTATCCTAGAATAATGGGTTTCTGCCTCAAATGTATGTAACACCTTAACTCTTAACTTCAGTAACTGAAAAGGTTAGTAAATTACAACCAGACATTTACAGTTTTTGTCTTTATTTTTATTTTATATGGTCCCATCAGGCTTTCCATACATTAGAAGAGTGGAGCAAGGCTATAATCTGAGAACATGTAGAAGACCATAATGCTGTATTTTGCATTAAGAACATAAGGACCCTTATATTAAAGTAAAAATGTTCTCAGAACCTCATAAGATAATCTTTCTCAGAATTTACTGACTGAAAAATGCATAATGACAACACACTTCTTTGCAAAGCTTTTAAAGACTTTGTGTTTTATTCATTATAACTATGCATCTAAATTGGTTCAAAATTGGGAAAGAAGTATGTCAAGGCTGTATTCTGTCACCCTGATTATTTACTTATATGCAGAGTACATCATGCAAAATTCTGGGCTGGATGAAGCACAAGCTGGAGTCAAAATTGCTGGGAGAAATATCAATAACTTCAAATATGCAGATGATACCACCCTAATGGCAGAAAGTGAAGAAGAATTAGGGAACCTCTTGATGAAGGTGAAAGAGGAGAGTAAAAAAGCTGACTTAACACTCAACATTCAAAAAATGAAGATCATGGCATCCAGTCCCATCACTTCATGGCAAATAGATGGGGAAACAAGGGAAACAGTGACAGACTTTATTTTCTTTGGCTCCAAAATCACTGCAGATGGTGACTGCAGCCATGTAATTAAAAGACCCTTGCTCCTTGGAAGAAAAGCTATGACAAACCTAGAAAGCATATTAAAAAGCTGACACATTACTTTATTGACAAAGGTCTGTCTAGTCAAAGCTATGGTTTTTCTAGTAGTCATGTGTGGATGTGAGAGTTGGACCATAAAGAAGGCTGGATGCCAAAGAATTGATGCTTTTGAGCTGTGGTGTTGAAGAAGACTCTTAAGAGTCCCTTAGACTGCAAGGAGGTCAAATCAGTCCATCGTAAAGGACATCAGTCCTGAACATTCATTAGAAAGACTGATGCTGAAACTGAAGCTCAATACTTTGGCCACCTGATGCAAAAAGCTGACACATTAGAAAAGATCCAATGCTGGGAAAGATTGAAGGCAGGAGGAGAAGGGGATGACAGAGGACAAGATGGTTGGATGGCATCACTGACTCAATGGACATGAGTTTGAACAAGCTATGGGAAATTGTGAAGGGCAGGGAAGCCTGCTGTGCTGCAGTCCATGGCCTGCAAAGAGTCAGGCATGACTGAGCACTGAACAATAGCAACAATGTATCTAAAGTCTGATTTTATCTGCTTCTGGGACCAAGAAGTCAAGGATGCCCGACCAGAATGGAATAAAGCAAGGCAGGCAGATTCACTGTTGACCATTGTCACCTGCCTCAAAGGTACACTCAACTCTACCCAGAACTGTATTTTCAATCTAAGAACATCTTACTCTGCCATCTCTCTCACAAGTGTTTAAACTCTCTAAACCTCTGCCTCTCTACAGCTTCTTCCACACACCCTTTCTGGCCTCAAATTCTAATTTCTGGAAGAAGCAGAAGCCATCAAACAGAAAATACTTCCTTTACTAATATGAAAAATATATAATCCTACCTAGATTGACACCTGTTTATCTTCAACACACTGTTATTAACTCTACTCACAATGCTGCACATTACCTCCCCCAGGACTTATTTATGTTATATTTGGGCATTTGTATTCCTTCACCCATTTCATCGACCCCTTATTCCCTCACCTCTGACAACCACCTATGTGTTCCCTATAAATTCACTTACATTGCTGTTTGTTTTACATTCCACATGTGAGAACTTAAGTATTTGTCTTTCTGTGTCTGACTAATTTCACATAGCATGATGCCCTCAAGGTTCATCCATATTGTCATAATTGACAAGACAGCCTTCTTTTTTATAGCTAAATAATATTCTTCCATGGCTTTTCAATATACTCAAGTCTCTCCTAACATGAAAATCCTCCTTCAACCTTACTTCAAACTATTTCCTTCTCTCTCTTTCCTTTCTCAGGCAGTTTTGAAAAGTTTTTATTAGTATTTAGTCTACTGATTTCCACCTTCTCCATTCAATCTTCAGTCACTTTAATATTGCTTATTTCTTATCATTTAAAATACAATCTTGATAACACTTACTATATTTATTTTTCTTAAAGACTTTGAATAGAAATGGAATTATCCATGACTTAATATATTGTATATGTCCTCCTAAAATCATTTGGAATTGATGATATTTACTGAACAGAATCAAAATTTTTAAATGATTCAGTTTAGTTCAGTTCAGTCGCTCAGTCGTGTCTGACTCTTTGCAACCCCATGAATTGCAGCACGCAGAGCCTCCCTGTCCATTACCAACTCCCGGAGTTTATCCAAACTTATATCCATGGAGTCGGTGATGCCATCCAGCCATCTCATCCTCTGTTTACCCCTTCTCCTTCTGCCCCCAATCCCTCCCAGAATCAGGGTCTTTCCCAATGAGTCAGCTTTTCACACCAGGTGGCCAAAGTATTGCAGTTTCAGCTTCAGCATCAGTCCTTCCAATGAACACCCAGGACTGATCTCCTTTAGGATAGACTGGTTGGATCTCCTTGCAGTCCAAGGGACTCTCAAGCATCTACTCCAACACCACAGAACAAAAACATTAATTCTTCGGCACTCAGCTTTCTTCACAGTCCAACTCTCACATCCATACATGACCAGTGGAAAAACAAGAGCACTGACTAGATGGACCTTTGTTGACAAAGTAATGTCTCTGCTTTTGAATATGCTATCTAGGTTGGTCATAACTTTCCTTCAAAGGAGTAAGCGTCTTTTAATTTCATGGCTGCAATCACCATCTGCAGTGATTTTGGAGCCCAAAAAAATAAAGTCTGACATTGTTTCCACTGTTTCCCCATCTATTTCCCATGAAGTGATGGGACCAGATGCCATGATATTAGTTTTCTGAATGTTGAGCTTTAAGCCAACTTTTTCACTCTCCTCTTTCACTTTCATCAAGAGGCTATTGAGTTCCTCTTCACTTTCTGCCATAAGGGTGTTGTCATCTGCATATCTGGGGTAATTGATATTTCTCCCTGCAACCTTGATTCCAGCTTGTGCTTCTTCCAGCCCAGCGTTTCTCATGACATACTCTGCATATAAGTTAAATAAGTAGGGTGACAATATACAGCCTTGATGTACTCCTTTGCCTATTTGGAACCAGTCTGTTGTTCCATGTCCAGTTCTAACTGTTGCTTCCTGACCTGCATACAGGTTTCTCAAGAGGCAGGTCAGGTGGTCTGGTATTCCCATCTCTTGAAGAATTTTCCACAGTTTATTGTGATCCACACAGTCAAAGGCTTTGCCATAGTCAATAAAGCAGAAATAGATGTTTTTCTGGAACTCTTGCTTTTTCCATGATCCTTTGGATGTTGGAAATTTGATCTCTCGTTCCTCTGCCTTTTATAAAACCAGCTTGAATGGAAGTTCACGGTTCACATATTGCTGAAGCCTGGCCTGGAGAATTTTGAGCATTACCGTACTAGTGTGTGAGATGAGTGCAATTGTGCAGTAGTTTGAGCATTCTTTGGCATTGCCTTTCTTTGGGATTGGAATGAAAACTGACCTTTTCCAGTCCTGTGGCCACTGCTGAGTTTTCCAAATTTGCTGGCATATTGAGTGCAGCACTTTCACAGCATCATCTTTCAGGATTTGGAATAGCTCAACTAGAATTCCATCACCTCCACTAGCTTTGTTCGTAGTGATGCTTTCTAAGGCCCACCTGCCTTCACATTCCAGGATGTCTGGCTCTAGGTCAGTGATCACACCATCATGATTATCTGGGTCCTGAAGACCTTTTCTGTACAGTTCTTCTGTGTATTCCTGCCACCTCTTCTTAATATCTTCTGATTCTGTTAGGTCCATACCATATCTGTCCTTTATCAAGCCCATCTTTGCATGAAATGTTCCCTTGGTATCTCTAATTTTTTTGAAGAGATTTCTAGTCTTTCCTATTCTGTTGTTTTCCTCTATTTCTTTGCGCTGAATCCTGAGGAGGGCTTTCTTATCACTCTTTGCTATTCTTTGGAACCCTGCATTCAAATGGGAATATCTTTCCTTTTCTCCTCTGTTTTTCACTTCTCTTCTTTTCACAGCTATTTGTAAGGCCTCCTCAGACAGACATTTTCCTTTTCTGCATTTCTTTTCCATGGGGATGGTCTTGATCCCTGTCTCCTGTACAATGTCACAACCTATGTCCATAGTTCATCAGGCACTCTATCTATCAGATCTAGTCCGTTAAATCTATTTCTCACTTCCACTGTATAATCATAAGGGATTTGATTTAGGTCATACTTGAATGGTCTAGTGGTTTTCCCTACTTTCTTCAATTTAAGTCTGAATTTGGCAATAAGAAGTTCATGATCTGAGCCACAGTCAGCTCCTGGTCTTGTTTTTGCTGACTGTATAGAGCTTCTCCATCTTTGGCTGCAAAGAATATAATCAATCTGATTTCGGTGTTGACCATCTGGTGATGTCCATGTATAGAGTCTTCTCTTGTGTTGTTGGAAGAGGGTATTTATTATGACCAGTGCATTTTCTTGGCAAAACTCTATTAGTCTTTGCCCTGTTTCATTCTGTATTCCAAGGCCAAATTTGCCTGTTATTCCAGGTGTTTCTTGACTTCCTACTTTTGCATTCCAGTCCCCTATAATGAAAAGGACATCTTTTTTGGGTGTTAGTTCTAAAAGGTCTTGTAAGTCTTCATAGAACCTTTCAACTTCAGCTTCTTCAGCGTTACTGGTTGGGGCATAGGCTTGGATTACCAGACTATTAATTTTTATTCTTTAATGAATTTCGGTAGTCTATGTATATTTATCCTTTTTGCTTTCCTTGGGTTCATTTTCCTATTTTTCCTTAAGTTTTTAAGATGGATGCTTATCTCATTGATTTTCAGTCTTTCTTTTTTTCAGAAATAAGTATATAACTCAGTTTTAAAATGGAGTCCTTACACTATTATTTTTTATTCATGTTTAAATATTTGTTATTTTCTTTGACCAAACAGTTATTTGGAAATGTAATATCTAATTTACAAATACATTTGGTATTTTTAAATTATCTTTTCATTATACTCATTCTAATTCAATAAAACTACAGTAATTTTATATAATTTGCTCAGTGTTATCTGGAGTTTCATTAAATTTGCATTACAGTTTATTTCATCATCAGTTTTATGTGTATCTTATGTATTCTTGAAAAAAATGATATGCTCTTTAATTTTGAGACTCAGGGTTCAATGTATATTATTGAGAATAAGACTATCAACTGTGTTGTTTGTTCAAATCTTCTATATCTTTACTAAATTTGGGTTTTGGTTCTCATAGTAGCGAGTTGAATGAAATCTCCCTGTATGATAGTAGATTTATTGCATTATGCCTGCCATCTGTCACTTCTTTTTCTTTATAGTACATCTTTGACTATCTTATTCTGTGCAAAAAATGTAAAATCGCTCTATCTTCCTCACATGAAATGAAAGCTTTTATCCCACAAAATGACTTTTTGCCTTAGGGTCTATTTTGTCTGATATTAAAATAACTGTAACAGCTTTATATTAGTAGGTGACTCTATGCTTTTTCTTTCAACCTCCTCGGGTCTTTAACTTTTACATGAATCTCTTGTGAATTACATATAGATGGAATTTTAAAAATAAAATCTGATCATCCTTATAGCTGTTTCTTTCAATCCATTCTACTTTCCATTACTGCTCATTTACATTTTTCTCATTAATAAAACATGCCTTCTTTTATATTGATATTTAATACTGATATTTAACTGATGGACATTTCTCAATATACCCCACATGCATTTTGATATTTAATGATATAATTGTATATTTTAATGGTTGCATTTAAGTTTAAACACACTAAATCAACCCTAAAGGAAGACAATATATATTTCTCCCCCAAACAAACAGAATTTGCATATCTTAACTATGATTATAAAGTATTCAACACTGCTAACATTCATGCTTTCTTCAACAAATATTTCAGTTCTATGTTACTGATATATCCCTTTATTCTTTTCTTACTTATTTAACAATTATAAAATTCTTGCTATGTTCACAGTACTACTTGAATCACTTAAATCTTTTTAATTCTCAAAATAATCTTATGATATTATTCAATTCAACATTTTTGTTCTCCCATTTCTGCATATGTTTAGCATTTTATGTTGTCATATATGTCTAGATTTAAGTCTTTTTCTCTATATTCAATTTATCTGTTCCTGATATATATTATTTAGAAGTTCTGCTAGTGAGAATGCACTGATGGTAAACTTTCTACAATGTATCTATAAAATGACTTTATTTTGTGCTTGTTCATAAATCATGGTTTACCTACAGAAAAAAGTCATGCATTATAATTATTTAAATTAATTCAGTTTTCTGAATGATTTTCTAAATTCAGTTGGTACTCAAGAGAACTCTCCTGTTGGTATCATAGCTTTTACTTTATTTCACTTTTTTATTTATTTATTACTTTGTTTATTTATTATTTATTTTTTATTATTTATTATTTATTATTATTTATTATTATTACTTATTTATTACTTTGTTTCACTTTAGATGTTTTTAAGATCTTCTCTTTATCTTTGAAATTTAAAACTTTACCAAAATTCTCTTAAATGTGGATTGCATTTGTATAACACATTTGTGTTTTATTGCACTTCCTAAATCTGAGCATTTCTGTCTTTCACCTATCCTAGAAAAGTGTAAAAAATTATCTCTTAAGATATTGCCTATCCAAAACCATCTGGATTTCTCCCTCTGGAATTCCCATTAAATATATCAAACTTTCTCTTATCTATCACATCTATAACTACTACTCTTTAATTCTCTTTTTCCTCATATGTTTCATTATATATTTCAGACTATTAAGCCATTCTCTCGAGTTATTAACAATATAATTTTAATACTCCCACTGACTATGAAACTAAAATATATCTATTTTGCATTTCTGTAAGTTTTACTTGGTTCTTTTCTAAAGTTGTCTGTATAATCTTGATTTTCTATTATTATTTCTTTTTTTTACATTTTATTTTATTTAACTTTACAATATTGTATTGGTTTTGCCATATATCAAAATGAATCCGCCACAGGTATACATGTGTTCCCCATCCTGAACCCTCCTCCCTCCTCCCTCCCCATCATCCCTCTGTGTCGACCCAGTGCACCAGCCCCAAGCATCCAGTATCATGCATCGAACCTGGACTGGTGACTCGTTTCATATATGATATTATACATATTTCAATGCCATTCTCCAAAATCTATATTACACTTCTCACAAAATATTATATGAGAAGTGTGAGAGCCTTTTCAAAATCTGTTTCTCTTCAAAAAGCATTGGCATTGATACTGTGGGGTTTCCCAAGGTGCTTATGGTCATACTAAACAAAAATTTTTGACTCGGGGTTTTCTAGACTCTAAAAAAGTAAATATTCAAACATCTTATATGGATGAGAGCTGAACTCTGGTTATTGATTCTCAGCATAGAATACTTTCCAAACAAGATCAGAGCATAACAAGTGTAAAATACTTTATTATCTCTTTTCTTGGGAGTAGGATTTTTATGTTTTTGTTTATTCTTTCTTCACTGGTAGTCATTTGAAGGTCTAGCCTTTATTATGGTATCTCAGTTTTAACTCCCCATTTTGCATACACCCAAAGCCCTATCTCCTATGCTTAACTACTAAAACTCATAGTTTTAAGTACAAAGAAAAGATGTTCTCTCAAAAACTCCATCATTGATTCAGGTTTACCATTCAGGTTTTAAACTTTTCACATTCTTCTGAAATGTGGCTACAAGCAGAAATCTTACTTCCTTCTGGACTCAGTTACATATTATTCTTTTTATCCAACAGCATTAGGATTTATTTTGGTTTATGTGTGTGTGTACGTGTGGTTGGTTTAACACATAATCATTTAACCTCCTCATGCTTAAATCAACAATGATCTCCATGTCTTTATGCCTAGGGCATAGTTGATTAATTCTTCTAAAGTTCAACGTACCTTTTAGTAGCATTGAACACTGTAGACCCCCCTTTTAAGGTACTTCCTTTGTTGGCCTTCCACTATATTACCACATTCCTGTTTGTTCCCTGTCTCATTGTTTTTTCTTTCTGACTGGCTGAATATCTCATGCTCCTTTCAGTTCAGTTCAGTTGCTCACTCATGTCTGACTCTTTGCAACCCCATAAAATGCAGCACACCAGGCCTCCCTGTCTATCACCCACTCCTGGAGTTCCCCCAAACCCATGCCCATTGGGTCGGTGATGCCATCCAACCATCTCATCCTCTGTTGTCCCCTTCTCCTCCTGCCCTCAATTTATCCCAGCATCAGGGGCTTTTCAAATGAGTCAGCTCTTGGCATCAGGTGGCCAAAGTATTGGAGTTTCAGCTTCAACATCAATCCTTCCAATGAACACCCAGGACTGATCTCCTTTAGGATGGACTTGTTGGATCTCCTTGCAGTCCAAGGGACTCTCAAGAGTCTTCTCCAACACCACAGTTCAAAAGCATCAATTCTTCGGCACTCTCTCACATCCATACATGACCACTGGAAAAACCGAAGCCTTGACTAGACGGACTTTTGTTGGCAAAGTAATGTCTCTGCTTTTGAATATGCTGTCTAGGTTGGTCATAACTTTCCTTCCAAGGAGTAAGCGTCTTTTAATTTCATGGCTGCAATCACCATCTGCAGTGATTTTTGAGCTCCCCCCCCCCCAAAAAAAATAAAGTCAGCCATTGTTTCCACTGTTTCCCCATCTATTTGCCATGAAGTGATGGAACTAGATGCCATGATCTTAGTTTTCTGAATGTTGAGCTTTAAGCCAACTTTTTCACTCTCCTCTTTCACTTTCATCAAGAGGCTTTTTAGTTCCTCTTCACTTTCTGCCATAAGGGTGGTGTCATCTGCATATCTGAGGTTATTGATATTTCTCCCAGCAATCTTTTTTTTTCTCCCAGCAATCTTGATTTCAGCTTGTGCTTCTTCCAACCCTGCATTTCTCATGATGTACTCATGCTCCTTTAATAGACTCTTTTAAATAATAAAACTAAGCTTTATCCAATGTCCTCTCTTCTTCAACCATACTCTATGAGTGTTCCTGCCACATTGATTATAAATAATTACCAACAAAGATTGTTTTAAAGCACAAATCTGATTATTTCACTCCACTGCTTATATTTATTCAGTGATTTTCAATACTCTAAGAATAAAGATGGTGTTTATTAGCATGGTCTACAAAGGTCTTAAAGAAGATCTCTCCCCACCTACATGCCTTCCCAGTACCATGCTTTCTCTCCTTCTCCCTTCATGTTGCCCCTCATCTTCTTTAGTTCTTCATATTCACTCTTCTTATTCCTAATGCAGGGCTTTTATATAACATTTCCCTATGCCTGACACAATCTTACATCTTCTTTCATCTAAATATTGCCTACCTGTTCTTTAGAACACAGAATTCAGCTATGTCAGAGTTGTCTTTACTAGTTGCTTTGAACATCTCAAATTTATCTTTAATTTACTCTCAGTTATTCATGGAATAAATAATTATTACGAACCTACTGTGTGCCCAAAACTGCCCTATATGTTGGGCTATATTTAGCACTAAGTAAAATACATCAAATCTCCTTCCATATAGTTGAGAGAGGCAATAGGGAAAAATGATATGGAAATATACATAGTATGCATAAAAATACATGGTATTCAGAAAGTGTTTGCTAATTGAGAAACAAAGTTTAGAATTTGCCGCAGATTGTTTAAATTAATAATACTTGTCTACGCTAATTTCTACTCATTACTTGATCCCCAATATTTTCCCATAATGCCTACTGCGCTCAGTTGCTCAGTTGTGTCTAACTCTTTGTGACCCCATGGACTGTAGCCTGCCAGTCTCCTCTGTCAATGGAATTTCATTATTCTTATCACACTGTAAATGTTCATTAAAAATTTATATTTGTATCATATTTATGTGCAATGAGACATTTTATGTCACATCTGCAGACTTCTTGATACAATGGCATTCTTTTCGTTAGACAACAAATATTTGTTAGTTCAAGTATAACCTTGTGTCCTGCACTATATACCATCTTGAGGTTTACATTCCCTTGGGTTCTGAAATGAAATAATGAACAGTTTAATAAAAATAAACATGAATTCTTAAATCCATCATAATAATCTTATACCTTTTAATAAGGAACCGACACTCATCAGCTGGAGAATATAAGTACTGTAATTTTAAATTCTCTCAAATTTATATCACCTGTATTATGCTCTGCATTAAAATTGAGTAGTCCACAGCCAAAGGTAGCAGAGTATCTTTTCTACCATTCAAACAAGGTCATTTTGTAGTACAGTATGTTGTGCATTGCATAATGTATCTAAGGATAATCATGTTTAACCAAAAAATATTATTCTAGGACTAAAATTCAGTTGCATAACAAAGAACCTAGCACAGTGCATGATGCAAAGTATGTTTTCAAACAATATTAGTTCCTTCAACCCAAGTACAAGAATATCTGAACAGATCCAACTTGTCTCTATTTTTTTGTTGTTGTTCTTTGACAGGGGGTCAGGGATGAGGGGTGTTAACTTAGAACATATTCCAATGCTTGTACAACTGAACATAGGAAGAGATAAGAATAATAAAATGAACCTTGGTAGCTGGGTACTAAAATAAAATTGAGTTAAATTCTAAAACTTCCCCAACTTCTGTTTTTTAGGATTGTTACTGTCCTCGTATTGATCCCTCTTGCTCAGAGGCTTCCAGTGGATATTTCATATGAATTATCTGTAGTTATCTGTAGAAGATGAAATGAAAAGATATTTATTCTACTCCACAAATGAGAGCAATATAAATACACAAAAAACTGTCAGACTAAGGAGATATACAGTGTATTAATGCAAAGTAATCAAAATATACTCTGAAATACAAATGATGAAAAGAAATTTTAGAATTCAACCAAATCATACCTTATGATCCTATATGCCTTTCCACAATGGAAAAGAGAGTCATTTGGAAAGACTCATCAACAACTCTTAAAGATAAAAAGGGGGAGTGGGAATGGAGGAGCAAAAGAAGGGAATGAAGAAGATAGGGGAGCAGAAACCAATAAAAAGTGAACAGCAGTCAACTGTTGTTGATCATGTCCACAAACATTACAAGAGGGTATAAAAATATATGAATTTTATTTTTTCTCAACCTCTTCCTAACTGTTGAGGGGGAAAAAAAAGAAGGGAATTGAGTTAGAGCCAAGGCAGGAATCATTAATCTGGCAACATGACTTAGGGCAGCTGACCAAAAGTAAGGCAAGAGAAATAAAAAGATGATCCATCAAAAAAGATCCCTTGATCCAAGAATCTTTACAGAGGCCTAGACTCCTGTTGGGTGATATATACTCAACCTAAAACAAGGAAAATATATATCCATAAGCCCCCTTTAACCTCCTTTCCTCTTGGGAAAAGGCTGTGATTCAACAGAGTGTAGGGCAACTGCTGTCTGATTTACCCCTCTGGTTCTTCTGAAACACAGGATTAACTTAGTTCATAAATGAGAAATGTGCAGCTTCCCAGCTTAAACGCTAAAACAATGATTTAAACATTGCCCAGATAAGCAGTTACAGTAGAATGGAGAGAGAAAAGAAAACACAGGGGGAAAAAAAAAAAAACGGACCTAATTCACTGTACGCTTCTATAAATGAGAATCATTAAGGGGGAGCAAGAAACAGAGAAGTGAAAACCACCTAACACGGGGACCATTTTCCTCCTGTATACTTTAAATAATCCCCAGATTACTTACACTACCTAATGCAATCCATATGTTATATAAATAGTTGTAAATACAATATATTATGTAAATTGTAGGCACAAGGCAAACTCAAGTTTTGGTTTGGGGAACTTTTTGGAATTTGTGTTTTAATATTTTCAACCTGCAGTTGATTGAATCTGCAGAGTTCAAATCTGAAGATATGGAGGGCTAACTGTATATGTATGAATATGCATATATTAATACATAATAAGATGACATAATGAAAATATGCTATGATTCTAAATAAAAAAGGAGTAAGACACAATCTGGGTGATAAACATAAATTAAATGCAGTCTTTAAGGTTGTGGGACAGGTTCATCACTCTAAGACATACATGTTTAGTGGGATACAAGGAGATTCCTGATTCAAGAAATGACCTTGTTAGAAAAAAGGAACCTATGGAGCACAGTAGGCTTCCCTGGTGGCTCAGCTGGTAAAGAATCCGCCTGCAATGTGGGAGACCTGGGTTCGATCCCTGGGTTGGGAAGATCCCCTAGAAAAGGGAACAGCTACCCACTCCAGTATTCTGGCCTGGAGAATTCCATGGACTGTATAGTATATGGAGTCACAGAGAGTTGGATACAATGAGCAACTTTCACTTTCTTGGAGCACAGCAGCCGCATCAGACTGTACCTACACTAAATTCAGTCAGAACAGCTCTTGCTAGACTGTAAAAGGAGACAAAAGAAGGATGCAAGGGAAAGACAGTGAGCTTCCCCAGTCACTGGAATTAGCCTCCCCTGAATTATTGACTATGCCAAAGCCTTTGACTGTGTGGATCACAATAAATGTGGAAAATTCTGAAAGAGATGGGAATACCAGACCACCTGACCTGCCTCTTGAGAAACCTATATGCAGGTCAGGAAGCAACAGTTAGAACTGGACATGGAACAACAGACTGGTTCCAAAGAGGAAAAGGAGTACGTCAAGGCTATATATTGTCACCTTGCTTATTTAACTTATATGCAGAGTACCTCATGAGAAACACTGGACTGGAAGAAGCACAAGCTGGAATCAAGATTGCCGGGAGAAATATCAATAACCTCAGATATGCAGATGACACCACCCTTAAGGCAGAAAGTGAAGAGGAAATAAAAAGCCTCTTGATGAAAGTGAAAGTGGAGAGTGAAAAAGTTGGTATAAAGCTCAACATTCAGAAAATGAAGATCATGGCATCCGGTCCCATCACTTCATGGGAAATAGATGGGAAACAGTGGAAACAGTGTCAGACTTTATTTTTCTGGGCTCCAAAATCACTGCAGATGGTGATTGCAGCCATGAAATTAAAAGACGCTTACTCCTTGGAAGGAAAGTTATGACCAACCTAGATAGCATATTCAAAATCAGAGACATTACTTTGCCAACAAAGGTCCGTCTAGTCAAGGCTATGGTTTTTCCTGTGGTCACGTATGGGTGTCAGAGCTGGACTGTGAAGAAGGCTGAGCACCAAGGAATTGATGCTTTTGAGCTGTGGTGTTGGAGAAGACTCTTGAGAGTCCCTTAGACTGCAAGGAGATCCAACCAGTCCATTCTGAAGGAGATCAGCCCTGGGATTTCTTTGAAAGGAATGATGCTAAAGCTGAAACTCCAGTACTTTGGCCACCTCATGTGAAGAGTTGACTCATTGGAAAAGACTCTGATGCTAGGAGGAATTGGGGGCAGGAGGAGAAGGGGATGACAAAGGATGAGATGTCTGGATGGCATCACCGACTCGATGGGCATGAGTCTGAGTGAACTCCGGGAGTTGGTAATGGACAGGGAAGCCTGGCGTGCTGTGATTCATGGGATCACAAAGAGTTGGACACAACTGAGCGACTGAACTGAACTGAACTGAAGTTTAAATAAAATTATCATAATATATTTTTGTAATGAATCATTTATTATTAAAATAGTCAAGCCAAACTTCAAGAAATGCAAGCAGAAAATTTATATAACATAATCAAAGACTTTAATTATATTCTGTGAATCTAGAAGAAAGTATCTAAACTCTTTAATTAATAAATTTGAGCATATTTATATCTATATATACATAATAGAAAAATGAGAATAAAACTTCTTTAAAATGAACTCATATATTAGTATATGAAGATAAATTGGATCCCACCAAAATTTGGTAAATGAGAAATAAGAGAATCTTGAAATAGGATGTCCTGCTTATTAATCCTGCTTTTTTTTAAGTGGATTTTTTGGAGTAATTTTAAGCGTACATAAAAACTGAGTGAAAAGTATAGCAATTTCCCCTATACTCCTACATGCCTATTTCCCAGTTTCTGCTATTATTAGCATCTTGAATTAGTGTAGTGCATTTTTTACAACTGGTAAACCAATACTGCTACATTATTATTAACTAAAGCCCATAATTTATACTAGGGTTCATTCTGTATAGTACATTCTATGGGGTTTGATGATTATCTGTCATTATAGTATCATACAGAATAGTTCCACTGACCTAAAATCTCCCGTGTTCTTTTTTTTAAATATAACTTTATTTTAATTGGAGGCTAATTACTTTACAGTATTGTATTGATTTTTCCATACATTGACATGAATCTACCACGGGTGTACATGTGTTCCCCATCCTGAACCCCCCTTCCTATCTCCCTCCCCATCCTATCTCTCTGGGTCATCCCAATGCACCAGCCCTGAGCATCCTATATCATGCATCAAACCTGGACTGGTGATTCATTTCACATATGATAATATACATGTTTCAATGCCATTATCCCAAATCATCCCACCATCACTCTCTCCCACAGAGTCCAAAAGACTGCTCTATACATCTGTGTCTCTTTTGCTGTCTTGCATACAGGGTTATCATTACCATCTTTCTAAATTCCATATATATGCATTAGTATACTGTATTGGTGTTTTTCTTTCTGTCTTACTTCACTCTGTATAATAGGCTCCAGTTTCATCCACTTCATTAGAACTGATTCAAATGCATTCTTTTTAATGGCTGAGTAATACTCCATTGTGTGTATGTACCACAGCTTTCTTAGCCATTCGTCTGCTGATGGACATCTAGGTTGCTTCCATGTCCTGGCTATTATGAACAGTGCTGTGATGAACATTGGGTACATGTGTCTCTTTCAATTTTGGTTTCCTTGGTGTGTATGCACAGCAGTGGGATTGCTGGGTCATATGGCAGTTACATTTCCAGTTTTTTAAGGAATCTCCACACTGTTCTCCATAGTGGCTGTACTAGTTTGCATTCCCACCAAAAGTGTAAGAAGGTTCCCTTTTCTCCACACTCTCTACAGCATTTATCACTTGTAGACTTTTGGATAGCAGCCATTCTGACTGGCGTGAAATGGTACCTCATTGTGGTTTTGATTTGCATTTCTCTGATAATGAGTGATGTTGAGCATCTTTTCATGTGTTTGTTAGCCATCTGTATGTCTTCTTTGGAGAAATGTCTGTTTAGTTCTTTGGCCCATTTTTTGATTGGGTCGTTTATTTTTCTGGAATTGAGCTGCAGGAGTTGCTTGTATATTTTTAAGATTAATTCTTTGTCAGTTGCTTCATTTGCTATTATTTTCTCCCATTCTGAAGGCTGTCTTTTCACCTTGCTTATAGTTTCCTTTGTTGTGCAAAAGCTTTTAAATTTAATTAGGTCCCATTTGTTTATTTTTGCTTTTATTTCCATTACTCTGGGAGGTGGGTCATAGAGGATCCTGCTGTGATGTATGTTTTGCCTATGTTTTCCTCTAGGAGTTTTATTGTTTCTAGTCTTACATTTAGATCTTTAATCCATTTTGAGTTTATTTTTGTGTATGGTGTTAGAAAGTGTTCTAGTTTCATTCTTTTACAGGTGGTTGACCAGTTTTCCCAGCACCACTGGTTAAAGAGATTGTCTTTTCTCCATTGTATATTCTTGCCTCCTTTGTTGAAGATAAGTTGTCAGGTGTGTGGATTTATCTCTGGGCTTTCTATTTTGTCCATTGGTCTATGTTCTGTCTTTGTGCCAGTACCATATTGTCTTGATGACTGTGGCTTTGTAGTCCAGCCTGCAGTCAGGCAGGTTGATTACTCCTCCCCTGTGTTCTACTCATCCTTTCTTCCCTGCCTCCCTTCATGCCCCTGGTAACTACTAATCTTTTTTGAGGTCTCTAGAGTGTTGCTTTTTCCAGAATGTTATACAGTTGGAATCATATTCTATAGCCTTTCCAGATGGGATTCTTTTACTTAGCTGTATTCATTTATGTTTTCTCCATGTCTTTCATGGCTTGATAGCTCCTTTGTTTTTAACACTGAATAATATCCATTGTCTGGATGTACCAAAGTTTGTTTACTCATCCATCCACTGAAGGACACCTTGATTGCTCCCAAGTTTAGAAACTGAAGAGTAAAAAAGCAGTATAAACATAAATGTGCAATTTTTTAGCTACCTGCAAGCTTTCAATTTATTTGGATAAGTATCAAGGAATGCAACTGCTGAGTCATATATAAGAATATATTTAATGTTTTAGGAAACTGCTAAACCATCTTGCAAACATGCTGCAACCATTTTGCATTCCCACTTGCAATGAATGAGAGTTTGTATTGCTCTGTCGTCAACAGCATTTGGTGTAGTCAATGCTGTGGATTTTGGCCATGCTAACAGGTATGTAGTGATATCTCATGGCCATTGTCATTTGCAATTCCTTAATGACATATCTTTTCTTATGCTTATTTATATTTTATGTATCTTCTTTGGTGAGGTATCTGTTCAGATATTTTGCCCATTTTTTAATTAGGCATTTGTTTTCTTATATACTGGACTTCTGTGCTGTCTAACAAATTACCACACACTTGGCAACTTATTACAACTCACAATTATTATCTCACAGATTTCCTGGCTCAGACATTTGGATACAGCACAATGGGGCACCCTCTGCACAGAGCATCAAAGCTGGGAGGGTTTGTGATCTCATTTGGGGTTCTGGGTCCCAAGATGAGCAGTGCCCAGGCTCACTGGTGGTAGGCTGGATTCAGTTCCTCACAATTGCAGGAGTGAGGCCCTCAGCTACTGGAAGCTTCCCAGGGCTCCTTGCCATTTGGCCTTCACAGTATAAAAATTTGCTCCTTCAAGGTCAATAGGCTCTTCTGCTGCTGTTCCGTCTCTTTCAAAGGGTTTGTCTGACAAGGTCAGGCCCACCCAGGATGATCTTCCTTTTAACTAAAGTCAACTGATGCAAGCTTTCATAATATTTCCAAACCCTGATCTTTGCTATCCCTGACCCCACTACCCAGATGCTATCAGTACTTGAGATCCTTTGGCTGTCTTAGTGTACACAGTTCCTGGCGGGAAAGCTTTTATTCACCAATAGCCTGTGCTTGTGGGTCTTCATCAGTGGGCTTCCCTCAGGCTGACACAGAGAGCCCACGCTACCTACACACACAGGGATTCCTGCTTCCCCGTCCCAGTCCTTAGTCCTTATGATTGACAGCTGAGCTCAGGACTCCGGATCTCTTGCTCCCACATGGGACAACTATAGGGGTAAGTCTTGAGGCAGTATTGTCTCTGTGCAACATGGCCTGGTTGTGCACCCTTGCTTGGTTTCCGTCCCTTCTTCTTACTCCCCTAATCTTTTCCCTGGGGAAAAAAATCTAATAAATATTGTTTATTCTCATTCATGTGAATCTTATTCTTAGTTCTGCTTCTGGAAAATTGAGCCCAAACCACCACATTCAGTTCTGTTCAGTTCAGATCAGTCACTCAATCGTGTCTAAATCTTTGTGACCCCATGAAGGGCAGCACACCAGGCCTCCCTGTCCATCACCAACTCCCAGAGTCCACCCAAACCTATGTCCATTGAGTCGGAGATGCCATCCAACCATCTCATCCTCTGTCATCCCCTTTTCTTCCTGTCCTCAATCTTTCCCAGCATCACGGTCTTTTCAAATGAGTCAGCTCTTCGCATCAGGTGGCCAAAGAACTGGAGTTTCAGCTTCAGCATCAGTCCTTCCAATGAACACCCAGGACTGATCTTTAGGATGGACTGGTTGGATCTCCTTGCAGTCCAAGGGACTCTCAAGAGTCTTTTCCAACACCACAGTTCAAAAGCATCAATCCTTCAATGCTCAGCTGTCTTTGTAGTCCAACTCTCACATCCATACATGATCACTGGAAAAACCATCGCCTTGACTAGACAGACCTTTTTGGCAAAGTAATATCTCTGTTTTTTAATATTCTATTTAAGTTGGTCATAACTTTCCTTCTAAGGAGTAAGCATCTTTTAAAATCATGGCTGCAATCACCATTTGCAGTGATTTTGGAGCCCCCAAAAATAGTCTGACACTGTTTTCTCATGAAATGATGGGACCAGATGCCATGATCTTAGTTTTCTGAATGTTGAGCTTTAAGCCAACTTTTTCACTCTCCTCTTTCACTTTCATCAAGAGGCTCTTTGGTTCTTCTTCACTTTCTTCCATAAGGGTGGTGTCATCTGCATATCTGAGGTTATTGCTATTTCTCCCAGCAATCTTGATTTCAGCTTTTCCTTCCTCCAGCCCAGTGTTTCTCATGATGTGCTCTGCATATAAATTAAATAAGTAGGGTGACAATATACAGCCTTGACATATTCCTTTTCCTATTTGGAACCAGTCTGTTGTTCCATGTCCAGTTCTAACTGTTGCTTCCTGACCTGCATACAGGTTTTTCAAGAGGCAGGTCAGGTGTTCTGGTATTCCCATCTCTTGAAGAATTTTCCACAGTTTATTGTGATCCACACAGTCAAAGGCTTTGGCATAGTCAATAAAGCAGAAATAGATGTTTTTCTGGAACTCTCTTGCTTTTTCCATGATCCAGCAGATGTTAGCAATTTGATCTCTGGTTCCTCTGCCTTTTCTAAAACCAGCTTGAACATCTGGAAGGTCACAGTTCATGTATTGCTGAAGCCTGGCTTGGAGAATTTTAAGCATCACTTTACTAGCATGATATATGAAATATATTAAAGACATATTTAACTTTAAAATTAGTCATCTTTATACACTAAGTACCCTACATACAAAAACCTTCACATTATAGACTTTCAAAGATGTGAATCTGTAGTCCATCAACATCAGGAGTAAATGAAACTGCAAAGCTTGCCCTCCGTCCTGGTGCTGATCCTTCAGCTCTACATCTCCCACCTCCTCTCCCTTTTCCAGTCATTAACTCTTCTTGCCAGTCCATTAGATGCCTCCCCTTCTATGCCTGCTGTAGACTGAACTACTGTACTTTTCAAGGTACTGTACTGTAAGATTTTTAAATATTTTATTTTTTATATTTATTTTTTATGTATTATTTGTATGAAAAGTATTATAAACCTATTAAAGTACAGTACTATATAGCTGGTTGTGTTAGTTGGGTTAACTAACCTAGGCTAACTTTGTTGGGCTTATAAACAAACTGGACTTATGAACACACTCTATGAATGGAACTGATTCATATGTATGGGACCTACTGTAATCAATTTATACTGAAGTGTTAGAGACTGTAATAAGTTATTACCTCTAGATAAGTTCACAGAGAAGGCAATGGCACCCCACTCCAGTACTCTTGCCTGGAAAATCCCATGGATGAAGGAGCCTAGTAGGCTCCAGTCCATGGGGTCACTCAGAGTCAGACAAGACTGAGCGACTTCCCTTTCACTTTTCACCTTCATGCACTGGAGAAGGAAATGGCAACCCACTCCAGTGTTCTTGCCTGGAGAATCCCAGGGACGGGGGAGCCTGGTGGGCTGCCGTCTATGGGGTCGCAGAGAGTCGGACACGACGGAAGGGACTTAGCAGCAGCAGCAGCAGTGGCATTCTGGAAGCAAAGCCTCACTATGAAATAAACTGGTGATTATTTCAGGGACCCATAAGAAGCACAGAGAAGGCAATGGCACCCTACTCCAGTACTTTTGCCTGGAAAATCCCATGGATGGAGGAGCCTGGTAGGCTGCAATCCATGGGGTCGCTAAGAGTCGTACACGACTGAGCGACTTCGCTTTCACTTTTCCCTTTCATGCATTGGAGAAGGAGATGGCAACCCACTCCAGTGTTCTTGCCTGGAGAATCCCAGGGACGGGGGAGCCTGGGGGCTGCCGTCTATGGAGTCGCACAGAGTCAGACACAACTGAAGTGACTTAGCATAAGAAGCAAGCAGAAATAGGAAAAAGAAAAAAATCATGAAGATTGGTTTCTTAAAACTGTTTTACAGGTCAGAGCTGTCGTTATTCTTCTAATTATTTGGTTTTAATTCACATTAAGAGCCCTCTGACTGCTACTGGTTCAGAGCATTGCTGTTTCTGTTTCATTAAAATCAATGTCAGCTGAATTCTGAAGACCCTCTGCAGCTTGGAGACGGAAGTATGAAGAGTATGGAAAAAAAAACAAGAGAATCCTATTTCAGTTCCTTAGTATAGTATCTAGCCTAGAGAAGAATATCACTATAGATCAAAGACACATCTCCAAACAACCAGATTTTTCCACCTCTACTGCTACCCCCACTCCCCCAAAGCAATACAGCAGCAATTTGAAACAGGCTCCTAACTGATCTTCCTGCTTTCTCTCTGGAAATACAGTACACCATTTTCTATATATCAGTCAAGGTATGTTTCAGTCATAAATTACATCATATACTTTGCTGCTTATAATCCCACTTTTTATCGCAATAAGAGAAAGTCCATTTTTTTAAACAATGGTCTGCAAGGCTCCATGCCAAGTCCTCTGCCCTTCAGTGCTAACCAGCTCAAGGAGTAATACTCCAGCCACACAGACCTCATTTCAGTCCCCTCATTTGTAACCCAGAGAGACTCTCTGCCTAGTGTTCAATCACCAGCTCCCTACCTACCAGGCTACTTCATATTCATTCTACTCTCATTTTAAATACAGTGTACACCACACCACCCTGTTTTATCATCTTTCAGTACATTTCACTATATGAAATTATTTCATTCAATTAGATGTCTGTTTGCTTATTGTCTGAGACCCTCCTATACACACACATGCATACACAAACACACAGACACAGGATTATAAGCATAAAAACAGTGACCTTGATAGTCTTGTTCACTGCTACATCTCCCGCCTCTTGACAGTAACAAAGAATCTGTAAAGACTAAAAATTAAATGAATGAATGAAGGCACAAATGAAAAAATCAGTGGATGGAATTTTTCATCTCTTCTCTTCTGTTAGTGGGAATTGCACAATCTACATCCAAGTTCCTGTTATGGACTTTCTGACATTTTGACTTACAAGCAGTTTGTGTCATGATTTGATCAGGCTAAAATCATGTTCAGATATAATTTTTTTCCAATTAATTGGCAAAGATAAACTCACATTACTAAGATGCAGGATGGTTCAAGAAAATAAGTGCTTTAAATACAACTAGTGAGTAATAATTTGATTATGCATTTTAAAATAATTTTCAAAAATAAAATGGCGACACTGATGTATAGAACAGTCTTATGGACTCTGTGGGAGAGGGAGAGGGTGGGAAGATTTGGGAGAATGGCATTGAAACATGTGAAATGTCATGTATGAAACGAGATGCCAGTCCAGGTTCAGTGCATGATGCTGGATGCTTGGGGCTGGTGCGCTGGGACGGCCCAGGGGGATGGTATGGGGAGGGGGGAGGGAGGAGGGTTCAGGATGGGGAGCACGTGTATACCTGAAATTAAAAAAAAAAAAAAAATTAAAAAATTAAAAAAATTAAATAAAAAAATAACAAAGCAAAAAAAAAATAATAAAATGGCATAGCAATTCTATATTCAGATATTTAGTCTAAGAAAATGATGTAAATATTTGCCAATACAAATTTCCACATTAAACCATTGAGCTAAGAAGTATAGAGATGTACAAAGGGACAATATGGCAATACTTGTCCAGTAAATATATTGAAAGCAAATACTTATTAAAATGAAAGATACTCCAAATAGTATTGTTATATCAAAAATAGTATTATAGTAAGTATGTAATAATTCTTTCCATCTATATAAGATATATGTGTGGGCAGGTATGTACCCAACAAATAATCTGAAAAGATATATCAGATTCATCAGTGGTGATTATCTCTAAGTGGTCAAATTAGAGGCTATTTTTTAATTTCCCTCATTATTGATTTACATCTATACTTCACTGCTGCTGCTGCTTCAGTTGTGTCCGACTCTGTACGACCCCATAGATGACAGCCCACCAGGCTCCCCTGTCCCTGACATTCTCCAGGCAAGAACACTAGAGTGGGTTGCCATTTCCTTCTCCAATACATGAAAGTGAAAAGTAAAAGTGAAGTTGCTCAGTTGTGTCCGACTCTTCTCGACCCCATGGACTGCAGCCTACCAGGCTCCTCCGTCCATGGGATTCTCCAGGCAAGAGTACTGGAGTGGGTTGCCATTGCCTTCTCTGATACTTCACTGGTTTTATTTAAAAATAAATATTTTGTATTTTTAAAAATGTAGTCACAGATACTCTAATATTGAACCCTCTGCATGCAGACAGAATAATGCATGCATGTATACTCAGTTGTGTCTGACTCTTTGTGACCCCATGGGCTGCAACCCATCAGGCTCCTCTGTCCACGGAATTATGCAGGGAAGAACACTGGAGTGGGTTGCCATTTCCTTCTCCAGGGTATCTTCCCAACCCAGGGATGGAACCCATGTGTCCTGCATTAGCAGGCAGATTCTCTACCATTGAGCCACCTGGGACTACTCTAGACAAAATAATGCCTCCCCTTCAAATATGTTCATATCCTGATCTCTAGAACCTGTAAAGATGTTACATTACAAGGCCAAGAGGACACTGTAGATGTGATTAAGTTAAAAACTTTCAGATGAGAAGATTATTCTGGATTATCTTATTGGGGCCAATGTAATTATTATTAACAAGGGTCCTTATAAGAGGGAAGCAATATGGGTCATAAAAAAAAAAAAAAAGCAGAGTTTGGGATACAAGCTAAGAAATGGGGGCAGTTCTGAGAAGCTGGAAAAGACAAGAAAACTGATTCTCCCCTAGAGCTGCCAGACAGAATATAGAGCCCTGACAATACATCCAGACTTCCGACCTCCAGAAATGTAGAATAATAAAGGAGTGAGATTTTTTAAGTCACTAAGCTTGTGGTTATTTATTAGTACACCAGTAGGAAACTAATACCACCACCACCCCCACCACCCCCTCCCACCCCGCCATATAAAAATTAAGACAAAGTAAGAGGATATTTGGGGCTTTCTCAGTGGCTCAGTGGTTAAAAAAAAAAAAAACAGTCTGCAATACAGAAACAGCAGGAGATGTTGGTTTGATCCCTGGATTGAAAAGATTCCCTGGAGGAAGGCATGGCAACCCACTCCAATATTCTTGCCTGGAGAATCCAATGGACAGAGAAGCCCTGTGGGCTATAGTCCACAGGATCTCAAAACTCTTCAGACATGACCGAAGCTACTTAGCATGCACACACAAGAGGACATTTACAGAATAACAATATTCAGAGTGACCTACATGGACAAGGGTATTAAAATCACATTTTTCTTAGATGAAGTGATTTTTTTTTAAATTTTGGACCAACTGAACCTATCTAATATAAAATCCTTTAATATATAAACTGTGATCACAACAGCATCCACATAGCAGAGAGAGGATGCGGGTGTGGGCGGGGAGCATGGCTGGTGGAGGAGGGAGTTTTCAGGTTACTGCTTCCCTGGTCCGCACTGTGGCCTCTGGGAGCATGAGGTCTTAGCAAATGTCAAATCAAGGCTGCCAGAAGCAGAGGGGCCCTGATATCAATATTGAGACAGACCGAGAACAGCTGGCCCCTCCAACATGCCATCTTCTCACAGGGGCAGCCTCCAGGGAAAGCCAGATCCAGTTGAGAGGAAAGAGTTTGAGATGTTCACATACAAATTTTTGAGCCTGTTTGTTCAGGCATTTGATAAGCATACCAAAATTTATACAAAGATATTCTGGAAGTAGTATTATAGCACCCAATGACAGTAACAAAAAAATTTATACCACTCATACATATGGACACTCCAGAACATGCTCCATCACATCAGCAAAGTCGTCCCTTTCCAATCTTTTCCTTTAAGTTCACTTTACTAGCTCATTTTAATCATTATTTTTAGTTTGAATAAAAATGATAAGGAGAACAAATGAGTATAATTTACTCCCAGACCTACCAAGTAGAAAATGCAGCCATTACCTGCTTTTTAAAAAACACAAAGGCAGGAGTTTGTGATTTGGTAATATTTGTCTCTACCAAGATATGTAAATTCAACAGTAAGTAAGTGGAAATATTTTTAGCCTACTTCAGAAATGGTTGTTTTGAAGCATTCTTCCCCAAAACCTATGATCATGGAAAGCTTAGAGATTTTTTTTTCTTTCTACTGCCAGCATGCAGAAACAGCATGCCAACTTGTTGAAGTAGAAGAAAGTACATATTTTTTAAAATCATTCAATTGATTACTCTGATAGCATAAAAGAAATTCTACTTTGGGGCTGAAGTCAAACATTTTAAATTTAACAGTATTAATTTTTGAGTCACTAAAAAGCTTCTGTATAAAGCGCTCTTTACTAATTAGCTTGTCTTTGGTGGCTGTTATTGCTTGCTTTTATTTTATAATCTGTGCTGTCATTCTGGATTCAAAGTCGTGGCAGCTGATGGGGATGTGGTCCAAATATCTGAGTAATGCAAAGTGCCTTGAATGACCAAAAGGCAGCCTTGGACTAAATTATGAAATTGACAAATGTGTTTTGTTTTCCTCTTATGCCCCCACCCCTTGATCTGGCTACCTCCAAGGAACCTAGCAACCATAGCCCTCACGCTGCCTCTGTGACTCTCCCAGGAACCACACTCTTGTGCTACAAGTGGTTTTTGTGCTTTTATCCACAGAAGAGAATGTGCCTTATTCATTTTCTACTTTGGATTTTGTCATGTAATTTGTCTAAAAATATTGCTGAAACTTCTAGTCAAGAAGGTTTTCTGAGCTCATACTTTGTTATTCCCCTTCTACTGCAAACACTAAGGTACCTGAAAATAGGAAAATTCAACACTGTATAAATCAAAATAGTGTCTCTAGGGGTATACATATGAAGATGCATAGACACTCAGGGGAGCAAGCCAGAATGAAGGTTGTGTGACTACTGGATCTGGGTCCAGATTCAGGCAGAGACAGATGAGAGTTTATTTCCTTCAAGTTTCCCCATTTGAGGTAAATAGTTCAACTGTGCACATTTCATAAAAATGGCTGACATGGATTAGGCCTCTACAAACAGGAAATTCATCCATACATTTTCATTTTTACTGTTAGGTTAGTAATTTTGGTTTGGTTTTTTGTACTAAGGAATCTTACTTTATCCCATGATTATAAGGATTTTCTTTTATGTTTATCCATAAATTTTAAGGTTTTAGTTTTCATATGCAAGTCTAGGATCCTATGGGAATTAATTTTTGTGTTTGGTGTGAGTTAAGGCATGAAGTTAATCTTGTTTCATGTGTTTATCCAGTTTTTGTAGTGTAATTTCTTGAGAAGCTTTGTCAAAAATCAACTGAATTGCATATATGCAGCTCTATTTCTGGACTCTCCACTTTTATGACTTGTCTATCTTTACATAAATCCCACAATGTCTTGATTAAAGTGGCTTTGTAAGTCTTAAAATCAGGTAGTATAAATCCTCAAATTTTATACCTTTCATCAAAAATGTTTAGGCTGTTCTAGATTTTGCATTTCCATATATATTTCAGAATTATTCATTTTATTTAAAATGTTTCTGGGATTTTTATTGCATTTTAGAATTTATAGAGCAATTTGAGGAGAACTGATAACAATATTGAGACTTCCAATCCATAAGATGTACATATGTGTCTACTTAGGTCCTTAACTTCAACAATAGCTTTTATTTTTGTAGTGAGGAAAATTTTTATGCTATTATAAATCATTTAGTTTATTTATATTTCTTCCAACTGTTGCTATCATAAAAAATACAACTGAATTTTGTATACTGACTTTGTTTCTTACAGTCTTACTAAATTTACTTAATACTTAGTCCTAGCATTTTAGTCCTAGTACTGTAGATGATTACTTAAAATATTAATGCATCTACTATCTACAAATAAAAACAATCCTTAATTCTGTTCTTTTTTTTCCTTTCCCTATTTTACTGGCTAGGTCTTTCAATCTCATGTTGAATCAAAATGATAAGAATTAACATCCTTGCCTCTGTTTTTAATTTTAGAGGGAAAATAATCATTATATCACCATTTAGTATGAGGTTATTGTAGACTCTTATTAGATGCTGTATTAGTTGATTTGGGCTGCCATTACAAAGTACCACAGACTGGGTGGCTTAAACAGCAGATACTTATTTGCTCACAGTTGTAGAGGCAGGCAGTCAAGACGCAGCAGGGTTTGTTCCTGATGAAGACTTTTTCTTGGCTTACAGCTGGTACATTCTGTGTCCTCATATTGTCTTTCCTCTGTGTACACACACACACACACACACACAGGTCCCTCTATGTTCTAATAAGGACATCAATCCTATCTGATCAGGGCCCCACCTCAAGATCTCATTTAACTTAAATTATAATCTACAAGACTATCTTGAAATATAGCCACATTTGGGATGAGGGCCTCAATATATGAATTTGGAAGGAAATATAATTCAATCCAAAATGTCTTTAATACATTCAGAAACATGTCATCAGTTTCTGGTTAGCTAATTTATTTGATCATGAAAGGGTATGGAATTTTATCAAGTAATATGTCTGCATATATTGAGATACAAATTAAGTTGGGATAGTAAATTACATTGTTTGATTTATTAATATATAAAGAACTTTGCATTTCTGTAATAAATCCCACTTGGTCATGATATATTTTTATATATATATATATACAACTGAGTATTTTTGTAACTATGTGACTGAGCAACATTGGTTTGTAATTTTATTGTCATGTCCAGAAAAATCTTGCTGTTGTATAATATTAGAAATGGGTATCTTCACTGGGCTTTATAACATAAATTAGAAAAAGTTTTCTCCTTCTAAACTTTCTGAAAGACTTTTTATAAGATTGATATTACTTATTCTAAACTTTTGATAGAATTTATCTATGAAATTATCATGGCCTGGAGTTTTCTTTATAAGAAAGTTTTGTTAACAATTTCAATTAGATATGGGGCTTCAGGTTTGGATACTAGGTATATTCATATTTTCAATTTCTTTTTGAATCAGCTTTAATAGAGAAAGACACTGCTAATAAAAACCTCAGAAAAAGTACACTCACAGAAACATTAAAAATGAATAAAACCATATTCTAGGCAAAGGTTAATATAAAAGAACTAGTGTAACTATATTTGTACCAGGTAATAAGTTAGAATTTAAACAAATTAATAAAACTGAAGGTTTTAAATTAATTAGAAAATATAATAAATTTATAATTTTATGAACCTAGTAAGTCATTAAAATTTATAAAGCAAATAAATATTAATAGAACTTGCACAGAGAAACTGGCACGTTTATCATCAGTAGATTTTTGGTACATCTCAGAAGTTGATTTATCAATTAAATAAACAAGCAAGAAGAAAGAAGGTGAAGAGCAAACAAGCTTAACCTAATAAACCCATATGGAATTTGTTTCTAGATACATTACAGTAGAAAATGAGTTTCATCATATATTCCCTAGTCTTGCCATCAGTTCAGTTCAGTTCAGTTGCTCAGTCGTGTCCAACTCTGCGACCCCATGAATCACAGCATGCCAGGCCTCCCTGCCCATCACCAACTCCCGGAGTTCACTCAGACTCACGTCCATTGAGTCAGTGATGCCATCCAGCCATCTCATCCTCTGTCGTCTTGCCATACGCAGATCCTAAATAATGAAATACGGTTCTACTGTACCTTCTCCATAATACGCAACTTTTCAGTAGTCACTATTTTGTTTTCTTGGAAAAGGCAATGGCACCCCACGCCAGTACTCTTGCCTAGAAAATCCCATGGACAGAGGAGCCTGGTGGGCTGCAGTCCATGGGGTCGCTAAGAGTCAGACACGACTAAATGACTTCACTTTCACTTTTCACTTTGATGCATTGGAGAAGGAAATGGCGACCCACTCCAGTGTTCTTGCCTGGAGAATCCCAGGGACGGGGGAGCCTGGGGGCTGCCGTCTATGGGGTCAGACGCACAGAGTCAGACACGACTAAAGCGACTTAGCAGCAGCAGCAGCATTTTGTTTTCTACTTCTTATAAAGCAATAAAAACACCATTGTTGAGAACTGTATGTAAATTTAACAGCATATTTATAAATGGAACATTAATATAGACAGTCCTCAGACATTAAATTTTCATATTTCATCTAGATTTTGATGAAGTTGTTATCATCAAAATATATCTTCCTAAAAACCAAATCAAACTCTAATGCAGCTTAACATCAGCTGAAACGACTAGAGTATATGTCATAGCACTAGAGTTATTCAGATTTACTTAAGAAAAAAATGATTTTTTATTCTGTGATAATACTGACTTTGTTTGGAGAGAAAACAATTTTAAAAACACCATAAGGAAGTACATTCTAGCACAAGATAGTGTATTCTTTTTTTTAAACAATATGCAAAAATGTTAGAGAGATACTGCTTTATACTGATGAAATATCTTGCTATTTTATAAATAGAAAATGCTTCCAGCAATGTCCTAAATGATGCACAAGACGGCATATTTATTGGTTGTAAAAGTATGTTCATGGTATTAGCTTTATGACCTTAATGGAGCAATAATTTAGAGGCTGCTGAAACCTGAAAAATAACTCATGGTTTAAGCCAGATTAAAGCAACAATTGATATTGAGAACTTCTGGCAAATTTCCCAATCCATTACTGTTTGCAGATATTGAATTGTTGTTGCCAATATTTGTTGTAAAGGAGATGCAAAAATATATACAGCCGTATTAGCTTCATTTTTTTTATGTCTGTTCATTGAACAAATGTTTGGAATATGCGATTGATGTTCTTAACTAAGAAAGTACATTAGCTTAGAGCTTGAGATTCAAGTCAGATTTCATTAAAAAAAATCATATTAACAAAGCCCTCATAATTTCTAAACATTACTCATTAACACTAGTTCCCATTCATATAGGTAGTATAGAATCCATAGAGTTTATGTCTGTGATTTACTGCTTTCCTTACCCATCAGGTTTATTCAGATTTCCAAGCTTTGTAGTGGGAAAATGATTAAACTTTAAAACAAAAAGCTGGCACTGCTTTACACACTGCCTCTACTTTACTTCCTCCAGGGCCTGAAGGATAAACTCTCTTTTCCATTTATTTCTGATTGGGAAAGACTATGTCACATAACTAGCTCTAATGGGAAGAAAGGTAGGGAAATGTTCCTTTTTTTTTTTCTTTTTTAAGCTGTGCACATAGCCATCCCAAACAATTTCAGTCAATAAAAAGAAAAGAGCAAATGGATATTATTTAGGTATCTAGCAGTGTCTGCCTTAATAATCATTATCTCCTAGGCATATATTTGAAGAAAACCATAATTCAAAAAGTTACATGCACCTCAATCTTTCCTGCAGCACTATTTACAACCACCAAGACATGGGGAGCAACCTTAATGCCCATCAATGAATGAATGTATATCTATGATACATATAAACAAAGGAATAGTACTCAGCCATAAAAAAGAACAATGCCATTTTCAGCAACATGAATGGACCTAGAGATTGTCATGCTGAGTGAAGTCGATCAGAAAGAGAAAGACAAATAGCATGATGCTGTTTATATGTGGAATCTAACAACAGTACAAGTGAACTTATTCACAAAACAGAAGTAGAGTCACAGATCCAGAAAACAGATATGGTTACCAAGGGGAACATAGGGAGGGATGAATCGGGAGATTGGATTGACAGAAACACACTACTATACATATATATATATATATATATATATATATATATATATATGGTAACTAATAAGAACAGGAACTCTACTCAATACTTTTTAATGATCTGTATGGGAAAAGAATAAAAAAGAGTAGATACCTGTGTAACTGATTCACACTGATGTACAGTAGAAACTAACATAACATTGTAAATCAACTATACTTCAATAAATTTTTTATTAAAATCATTATCTAACACTATTAATATTTGATTTGTTATCTTCATGTTTCATAATAAAACTTCCCCCAAAGCCATCTACTCTTCAAAACCTGAAAAAAATTTTTTTTTGAAAAGCCAAAGAGAGTTGTCAGCCAGAGGAAGGGAAGAATTTAACTTAAAATTCTCAAGAGCATCAGTCCCAAATGCTTTTCATGGATCCAAACAATTGGCAAGAGTAGTTTTATAATTTATATGTACATGACATGTCAATTACTTGAAGAACTCTGTGAAATAGTTTGTGGTTTTCTCTGAATTTTTACAAAAAAAAATAGAAACTAGTTTTATTATTAAGCCATTGAAATATAAAATTCAAACTCATAGCTTTACATTAGATCTTGATTCTTTGTTAACAGGCAGGGATTTACTGTTTACACATGACTTTCTGTTTGTTCTGTTGCTTTTAGACATTTCTTTAAAAAAAATAAAACATTACAGCTAATATATTGCATTCTTTGTACTCTTTTCTGATTTCTCTTTTCCTATCTATAATAGACACAAACACAAATTTGGAACAATTCTAACAGTGAACTGTTGTTATTATTCAATCCCCAGGTTTGAAACAATTTTCACGCTTGTGGAGTATCATGTTATATGTGCATGACTTATACAAATGTACAAGTTTAAACTCACTCACACAGTCTTCCTTGTCTCCTGGTTCTGTAGTCAGAAGCAATCCTGTTAGACTCGGGTTTGAAAGCATGATGAAACAGGTGTTGCAAGAAATCCATTCTGGAAAGGGTACTTAGCAAGATTCATCTTTCAGTGGCTACAGCAGAAGAGGCTCTAGCAAAAACATCTAATTTTCAGCTCCAGCAAGTCAGAAACTTTTTCCCAGTGGTAGGGGCAGTGTGATTTTCAGAGCACTGCCCTATGTCCTAGTTGGTAATGTAAGCTCTAGTGCCAGCAGTCAAGTCTGAGCATTTTGACCTTTCAAATATTTATAATCATCCAGATCAGGGTGATTTTTGTTTTTTGGGTTTTTTTTTTTTTTTTTTTTTTTAGTGAAACAGGCAAATACAGGTCTTATCCCAGGCAAATTGACATGTGGTCACCCTATGCAGAAAGCAGTCATAAATAGAGTGAAGTAGAGAAGAAAGATCAAAACAGAGAGATATTAGAGGGTTGTTACAGTAATGTAATTAAAAATTAGGGGTAGCTTTAAAAATTAAGAAAAATCACCAGTAACTAAGAATAAAAGGAATGTGATTATTAATATCAGTCTTTTCATTGTTAACTCTAGGTTTACAGACTCCCCTCTAGCCTGAAGTTTGAGGAATAAAGAAGAAATTAAACATAAGTTAGGTTGAGAAAAATTTTCTACAAGTAATACTGGTTTTGAGTGGAAAGTTAACACCATCTCACACATGCCCTCATTTTCACTAGAGGCTAACCGAGGAAAAATGGATTTCTCTTCTAAATAAACACATGATCTTGGAAAGGAATGATTGTAAATGATGCCCTTGAAAAACAAACAAACAAAATTATTATCCAAAAGTGCCAATGAAATGATGACTGCATGCTTTCCTGAGGGTGAGAGCATAACCAGGACTCAATTTATGTAGCAGCTTTTGTCTGCATGGTTTTTTTTCCCCCCAAGAGAACAATAAGTCTGGTCACTGTTCATCTGGACTGAATTCAATCCATCAGTCTACAGCCAAGATTCAATTTAGTAGGTTGGTCCATCACTAACTAAAATATTAATTCCTTTGAAATATTAAATGACTCAGAACTACAGGCTTTGTGTGTTAGAAGAGGAAGAGCCAAGGGAGCTGAGGAATGAAGTGAAGATAAAAAGCACAAGATAACATCTATCTAAGGTTTGTCCCCTCACCCTCCCCATGTGACTTAAATACTCAAGTTGGGTAAGTAGGGGCCACCATTTCTCACAGCTTTAGAACAGCTGACAAATACTTCTCACTGTCATTCTCCTTTCAAATAATAAATGTTTCACCCGTGAACCAAGATGAGGGTTTGGGGAATCAGATGTCCAGAAAAAAAAACATCAATATGACAAAGTGACATTTTCGTGAGTGGCCATTTCAGGGTTATTGAACTGAACCCTTCAAATTAAGCCTTGCTGTAGGATTTTGATTTTCTTTTCAATTTCAAATGAGGGTATAGGGGAGAGTAATTCATAATCTAACAAGGGAAGTAACAGCCAGGCTGTCAGGAGGAAGAATGGAAGACTGAGCTAATACTGAAAATCAATAATAGGCACATAAAACAGGCCTAGATTTGACAATCTCCAAGTAACTTGAGATTGACACTAACCTTTCATTATAGCCAATGTCTTGGGACATTGCCAAAGTTCAAGGTTATTTTCATCTATGCTAAAGCAAGAGTGGGATATTCAATATATTTCTTTCTCATCTGTTGACTGTGGCAGAGACCTCATTTCTAAAGGGTCCTATGATCAATGTCTGATCTAGAACTAGATGGCCCCTGAAACACTTGGTACATACTTGGAACTTCAACTTTGTGCTCTAACAGATTATGGAATAACTCAATCTAATCCTTGTATAGTACAAGTGGGTGAATTTTATTCATATCTTTTTTTCTACCCATGTCCAAACATAAAATTTGTGACAAGACATTGCCCTTAACTATGTTATGTTCTATTATTTTGTCATAAATTTTCCTTTGTTTGTTACACCTAAGACATTTTGGTTGTTTCTTGAAATCTCTGCTTCCCATCACATTTTAGGGCTTCAATGTTTCCATGGCCTAAAATAGTCTTCCCTTCTCTTAACCACCATCCCCCAAATTTCATGAGCCCCAAATCTCATTCACATGGTTGATATCTAATCAACATTAACATTCTGACATAAAATTAGCCTAGTCTCTTTATCACAATTTCTCATAACATCCTGTATTTCTCCTCCGAATCACCTGCGATAATTATAGCTAGTAGCAAAAATACAGAATATTTTTGTTTAAAGACTGACTTCAGTAACAGTTAATATCTCTGAATATAGACAGTTGTTTATCATTATCTTCTGTACCTAAAGTGTACCAGACTTATACTAGGAATGCAACAAAATCTCCTTGAGAGGATAAATGATATAAGAAATGCTTTCTCACAAGGCTAAATATTTGGTCTTCATTTTGTTGAGGTATACCCCGCTGTGTCCACTTTCTGGAAAGTGTTTTTATCATAAACAGATGTTGAATTTTATTAAGAGCTTTTTCTGCATTTACTGAGATGATCATATGGTTTTTATTCTTAACTTTGCTAATGTGATGTATCACATTGATTGATTTGCAGATATTTAAAAAACACTTGCATTCCTGGAATAAATCCCACTGATCACAATGGACCACCCCTTGAATGTATTATTGGAGTTGATTTGCTAACATTTTATTGATGATATTTGTATCTATGTTTATCATGATATTGGCTTGTAATTTTCTTTTTTGTGATGTATTCGTCTGATTTTTGTATCAGGGTCATGCTAGCTTTATAGAATGAGTTAAGAAGCATTCCTTCCTCTGCAAATTTTTGGAATAGTTGCATAAGGATA
This sequence comes from Bos indicus x Bos taurus, assembly GCF_003369695.1. NCBI lineage: Eukaryota > Metazoa > Chordata > Mammalia > Artiodactyla > Bovidae > Bos > Bos indicus x Bos taurus. The sequence continues at coordinate 43,943 of NW_020867162.1, forward strand.
AGTGTTAACTCTTCACTACATTTTTGGCAAAACTGACTTGTGACACCTCTAGCCCCAGATTTTTGTTTCTTGGGAGTTTTTTAACTACTTATTCAGTTTCAATACCTGTGATTGGTCTGCTCACTTTTCCTATTTCTTCCTGGTTTAGTCTTGGGAGATTGTAGCTTTTTAAGAATTTGTCCATTTCTTCCAGGTTGTCCATTTTATTTACCTCTAGGTGCCTATAGTATTCTCTTAGTATCATTTATATATTCTCATATCACTGTGGTTGCAAAAGATGCTTGCTATGATTTCAGTTTTCTTAAATTTACCAAGGCTTAATTTATGACCCAGCATGTGATCTATCCTGGAAAATGTTCCATGTACATGTATTTCACTGCTTTGGGATGAAATGCTCTATAAATGTCAATTGAGTTCATCCAGTCTAATGTGTCATTTAAGGCTTAATGATTTTTTTGCCTGGATGACCTGCCTATTGATGAAAGTGGGGGTTGTTAAAGTCCCCCACAATTATTATGTTACTGTCAAATTCTCCTTTTATGATTGTTAACATTTACCTTTTATATTGAGGAGAAGGCAATGGCACCCCACTCCGGTACTCTTGCCTGGAAAATCCCATGGATGGAGGAGCCTAGTAGGCTGCAGTCCATGGGGTTGCTAAGAGTCAGACATGACTGAGTGACTTCACTTTCACTTTTCACTTTCATGCATTGGAGAAGGAAATGGCAACCCACTCCAGTGTTCTTGCCTGGAGAATCCCAGGGACGGGGGAGCCTGGTGGGCTGCCGTCTTTGGGATCGCACAGAGTTAGACACGACTGAAGCGACTTAGCAGCAGCAGCAGCAGTATATATTTATAATTGTTACATCTTTTTTGGGGATTGAACCTTTGATCACTGTGTAGTGTCTTTTTTTGTCTCTTGTGACAGTCTTTATTTTATAGGCTATTTTTGTCTGATATAAATATTGCTACTCTGCTTTTGTTTGCATGAAATACCTTTACTCATCCCTCACTTTCAGTCTGTATGTATCTCTAGATCTCCAGTTACCACATTCAAGCAACAATGGGAACAATGGGAAAGAAATTAGACCACTTTGCAGTTCAATAAGTAAGTCTGCTAAGTTTCTTGCTATCAAAGATAGCAATAAATGAAAATATTATTAAATAAAACCTTTTATTTGAAATTGGCCAACAAATTAGTTTCAAACACTAAACTAAGAATAAGGAGACTTGAATTTTAGCTCTTTTGCCCAAGATTTTTATGATTTAGAACTTCTGCTAACCTTAACATTTTCCTCTGATAATTAGAGAAATCCTCAGTTAATACAATCACAGTTAACTCTAGAGGTTAATCACTGTGAAGGTCACTAATGTAAAACATACTACAAATGTGAAGAACTATTATTATGTCTGGTTTAATGCTAATAAATATATAATTAGAAGAAAGATATATGTACTTCTGACCTTTTGTAGTTTGATAGGTACACAGAAACATATATGTTACATGCAGTATATAAATACTATAGATTATTACAATATAGTAGCAATTTTTATACTTATGCTTAATGTAAACTCATATACTTGTTCACAAACTGCAAAGGAATTAAAACAGTAATATCATGTCTGAAAAGAGGCAAGAGCCAGATTTATACCTGTTTCTCTGACGTGTTTATAATAACTAGCAGTATCAATTTGACATATATTTAAAGTTCTCAAGCATAATAATATATATGCAAAAATGATTCAGATATACTGCTTTAATCAAGTCAATTAAGGATAAAGTAAGGTTGTGTTGACTGAGACAGATATTTCTGTCAAAGGCTTTACTAGTACCTTCTGAAAATTTTTACAATTTATTATAGCCTCAAAAGATGTGTTTGTTTTCAGGTGAAAATATTGCTGGATGAAAAAATATGCCAACTGCATCTTCTTGGTTCACTAGTTTTGAGGAGAAAACACTGTGAATATCTTATATAAGGGTAAAGAAAGATATATATTTTGCTGAGTTAAACAAATAATTCAAAATTAACATATATTTTATAGTATATTTAATATGCCTTACATTGATAATTTTGAGTCTTATTACAGAAATTTAATGAAAATACACAAAATTATACTGACAAGTTCATATTGTGGGGCATTTTTTTAATAAACAGAAAATAGCATTTCTTCCTATGAATACTTTGCATGTGCTTGAATCATTATTCTATTGGAGTTATGATGCATTTCTCACTGAATCACAAACACATTTATGAAAATATTAATTCTTGATATGATTTATTTAGGTAGATCTTTTTTCTGACTTTAGTTTTTGCATTTTATTTATTATGTATATTAATAAAATATTTTTTAAAATTTTAAGTCAGATTCACTTCTTTTCTTGGGGTTGTTTGTTGTTTTGGATGTTTTCCTTCATTGCTGTTATGTACGGAAAGGACTCTCATATTCCAAGATGACAAGTCACCAGTTTTTAACTTAGAATTTCTATATATCCAAATTTTACATTTAAATGTTAATGCCTCTGGAATTAAATCTACATGTATAAGGACATATAGAAATGACTTAATTTTTTTCAAGTGTTTATTATAATTCCCAGTATCAATTACTAACCCCTTTTTCTCCACTGATTTTTTGACTACTTTCATTATATAATCAATGAAATATATATATATATATGAGGCTATGCTTACAAATTTTGTGTGTGTGAGAGGGATTTCATTAGTTCTTTTTCTTTAAAATTATTGTAACTTTCTGAATATATTTTAATGTTACTGCTGCTAAGTTGCTTCAGTTGTGTCTGACTCTGTGCGACCCCATAGATGGCAGCCAACCAGGCTCCCCTGTCCCTGGGATTCTCCAGGCAAGAACACTGGAGTGAGTTGCCATTTCCTTCTCCAATGCATGAAAGTGAAGTCACTCAGTCATGTCCAACTCTTAGCGACCCCATGGACTGCAGCCTACCAGGCTCCTCCATCCATGGGATTTTACAGGCAAGAGTACTGGAGTGGGGTGCCAACATGTGTCTAAACTAGTTACACTTCCAGAATAACCTTAGTATGACTTAATCAAGTCACCACAAAATCATAAGGGGCCTGGGACTGGAAAATTATTAGATTTATAAATGAATTCAAAAAGATTAGAAATCTTTATAGCAACAATATTTCCATCTAGGAACTTCTAGTTCCTTAATAAGTAGATATATCTTTGAAAAAAATTATTTTTTCTTCTTATAAATCTCATAATATGTATCATTGCTAAATGATTGCATATAATTTTATATTTTGGAGCAGTTGATAATTATATTTTCACTCTATATCTGTTCATGTAGTTTCTTAATAAACCTATGAATGTTTATCTATTTGCTTAGTAGCTGATCATCCTGTTGATATTTATTAAACATTTCTATTTATTCTCCTAGGTTCCTTAAGTAAAATTAATTTATGTTTCTTCTGATTTTAGTCCCCTACACAAGTCTAAGATTTCATTAAAATTCTTATATTAAATATTCCTTCTAGAAATTCTTTTACTAACTATAATACAAGTAAAGTGAGTTATATATTTTTGTTACATTCAGTTCACTTCAGTTCAGTCACTCAGTCATGCCCGACTCTTTGCGACCCCATGAAACGCAGCACACCAGGCCTCCCTGTCCATCACCAACTCCCGGAGTTCACTCAGACTCACGTCCATCAAGTCAATGATGCCATCCAGCCATCTCATCCTCTGTCGTCCCCTTCTCCTCCTGCCCACAATCCCTCCCAGCAGTAGAGTCTTTTCCAATGAGTCAACTCTTCGCATGAGGTGGCCAGGAGCTAATATATATCTAACAGCAATATCTGTTAGTATAACTACAAGCTGATATGTGTCAGTCATCATATCACAGAATTTATATTAAAAGCTATCCTGTAAGCTCTCTAGCAATTACATATCTCTTGAGTTGTTCCAAAATAATGTCTTATTCTCATGGAAGAATTATACTTTTGGGTCTAAATTCTCAAGCCCTAGACATTGGATTTCATTAAACTTCTCTCATCAACAGAATTCAGTAGATAAATTTAGTATGACAGGGATTTGACTCATCAGAACCAGACATAAGAGCAATCTTCCTTAATGCCCTTTTCCAACTTCTATTTCTCAATTTCTACTCTACATGAAATTTCCTCCCCATTAATTTCACTGTTCATATATACAGCTTTTAGTTAAATGTCTGTTCTATGTTTGGGTGGGAAATGAATTCACAGTCTGGGGTTTTCTCTCTGATCATTGGGTTGTATACTTCTCTGGGATTTTGAAAGAGAACTGAAAGATTCTCTTTATTTCTCATATAGATATCTCATATACTTCCAGTTAGATTAGGCTACAACAAATAAATAGAAATAAGCAGATATCTGAAAGAGAATATACCAAAATATTTTTATGCTTTTGAAGTGAAAGCTTGGGATTTTCAATCTTTTACATGCTTTGAGAAGATAAGATTATGCAGATTAAAAATGCAGTTGAAAGTTACTAATAATAAGCTAAAATTTTCTATTAAAAAGAAACAAGTATTTCAGATCTTTAATGTATTCAAATAACTATAATGTTATTAATATTATATGATCGATAGAATAATGATCTAATTGTGTGTGGGTTAAAACCCATTCTAAAGTATCTAATTCCTACTCAAGCAACATTTGGGCAGGGGATTAATTTCTGAAGCACTGGCTATCTACATATTTGGTAGAAACAGAGTCCTAGGTCTGTTAAAGAGCTATTAAATGATTCACTAAATTATTATCTACTGGCATTATACAAAGTTAATTTTTTATTTAAAAAATACCACATATCTGCTATAGAAGATATGAACTAGTAATCAATGGAGAAGTGAATGCTGAGGATTCCTTAGCTAACATTAATGGGTCACATTGAATAAAGTCAAATTCACACAAATCAGAAACCTTACTAAAGTAGCATTACTAGTAACTTCAAAGATAAAGCAATCAAGGAGTATAAGTAAATTAGAGACAGTGAAAATTTTGTATGACCATGTCCTTTCTGTAAACACTAGGCATTCACTCCCAGGCTCAGAGTAATATAAGAAATGTCCCATGAAGTTTATGGGATACCTTAAAGAGTAAGCAGAGTTTATTATGAAACATACCCATTTTATACCCTCAGTTACATGGCTTACATGACATTTTCTGGAAGCCATGTCTCATTAGTTCCTACAATACTTTTGCTTATTGTAAACAACCCTAAAGCAGAAACATCTTGCTAAAAGCATTTCATAGGTAAGTACTAGCCTCCTGGCAAGCACCATTTGTATCTTTTCTAGGAGGTCCACTTACCAAGATGTTTACAAGAAGATTATACCAAGTTACCTGCCTTCTTTCTTTCCCTAGCGGTAATCACAAGCCAACTTTTTAAACTGCTTTTCTTTCAAATAATAACTTTGTGTGTACCTAATAAAATGCCTATTGAAAATCACTATTAGTTTTGACATTGACTTCTGAATTTATGGCAACCCACTCCAGCACTCATGCCGGAGTGCTGGTTGGAGAAGCCTGTTGGGCTGCAGGCTTCCATGGTTGGAGAAGCCTGTTGGGCTGCAGTCCATGGGGTCGCCAAGAGTCGGACACGACTGAGTGACTTCACTTCACTTCACTTCTGAATTTAAATTTTTCAGAAATATCCCCTTAATTCTTTTTGACTTCAGAAAAACTAAATGTCAGAGGTAAGAATCCACTGGAGACTTTTTGGAATATAGGTGTGTGAAGCTTGAAAAAGTCCAAGTGTTAGCTGTTCAGTCATGTCCAACTCTGTGACCCCATGAACTGTAGTCTGCCAAGCTCCTTTGTCCATGGAATTCACCAGGCAAGCATACTGGAGCAGGTAGCTGGCATCTTCATAAGCCAGGGATTGAACCTGAGTCTCCTGCCATTGCAAGAAGATTTTTACTGTCTGAGCCATTAGGGAAGCCCGTGAAGGTTACATATAGCAATCAAATATTTCTAAACTCAGTAACACCTGTTTATTGGTATGAGATATGATTGGAAACCCTAGATAATAAAATACAAAATTAACTGAAGGCTGCCCATTTATATGGGCAAATTTTTCTGAGTAAAGCAACAAATACATAGGAATTTACATTTATGAAATTGTTCTTCAAATATGCATAATATTAATGTCTGATTTTTGTGTTATGACTATATGTTTCCAGGATAAAGGTTAATAGATATTCAACACATGACTTACCTACCACACAAATTTATTGTGCAGGGTATTCAACACATGACTACCCACCACCACACAAGTTTATTATAAAAAAACAGAATCTTTAACTAAAGAACACAAACTGTATAGATAAAATAATTACATGTCCAATGGTCCCAAGTTCCAGAGCCCAAACACTAAAGATACATGGAATCAAAATTCCCCAGGAAGTTTGCAAACTTTTATTGTTTTTAAGTAATAATATTGCATTCATAAAGAGTCACAGCTCTTGATATATAAGACTCAAGTTAATCAAAACAGTTTAACAACTATTCTAAAGTTTTGGCTCTCTTGAGAAAAAAGTCATTTATCTGCATTCCCAACCTCAGTTCTCCCCTTTCATCCCACAAAGGCATATAGGTTTACACTGAGTTGTATAATTAAGCTGTAATTGAAAAATGTAAGAATTTCTCAATCATCTTGTCATAAGGTATCACTAGTAAATAATTCTACTACAGAAGTTGTATATTTATCTGACCTGCATTTCTTAAGCAAATATTCTCCAAATTTACAACTGTTAAACAGTCAGTACTCTCCCTGAGCTAACATTTCCTTTTTAGTTTTGAAAGCTATAATTAGCAAGTGTTATCTTATAAAAAGTGATTTTTTTAAAAAATCTGAGTGCTTCAGAATGTGAACATTTGAAATTGAATTGAGGTGACAATACAGTTTCCTCAGTCTTTTCTATTGCTTCTGGTCTCTCTGCCGGGAAGCTCCACATGGCTTTCATTGAATTTAGATATATGATATTCTATCAGATTAAAGCCTAGGTTTTTCTTCTCTATCCAGGAATTTGAAGTCTCACTAGACATAAACTAAAAAAGTTTTTTTTTTTTTTTTTTTAAATGGGAACTGAATTGGAGCTCAAATTCATAAGAAATATGACTAAAACCATGTACAGGAAAGAAAATTATTTATTTCAGAAAGCCATCTTACATTTTTAAAAAGTGACCAAATAAGTAAGCAGAGTTAATGGATCCTCTTTAAGGCAAATGTCACAGTGATTTCTGGGCCACCGATATAAAAGACTATTGTGAAGAAAGCTCAAGACCTATTACAGAGCAGCACATTGTCATTTCTGTGAGTCCAAACAAAGCCCTGAGGAAATTGGTGCATCCAGTACATTCCTCTCTGAAATATTAAATTACTTAGTTCTGAAGTGCTATTGTTGAGTTGCAAAGCTATTTCCTAGAAGCATTTCTCAACGTGTCACAGATTGCTTTAAAAAGAAGTTGATGACAACAGGAAAAAGAAAAAATACACAATAACAATATCAGTGATAGTTTTAACAAATCCAGACTAAGAAATTCAGGGCTGGATGATGAGCAGCTGTCTCACATAAATAAATGGCACTCAGCTACATGTAAGAGCACATATGTGTTTGAGGAAATAAAAAATACTTTCCACCTTCTCTTTAAGTGGTTGTAAGAAGTGGTAATATGGTAGAATGGTTAAAGTGGAATCTCAACTCATACAGACCTGGTGTTGACTCTGAGTCTACCACCTGTACAAGCTATTTAAGCCTGATCCAGTTACTTAATCTTGTAAATTCCAGTGGTCTTTTTTATAGATACTTATATAACATAGATATGTATCAAATTCAACAATGTAAAAAAATCCCTAGGAATCTAAAGACTCACTATCAACAATGAGGGTGACTATTGTAACAACATTATTTTTCTTTGTAATCTTATTCCTAAATGAATATAAAATGAACAAATATCATGATTTCAGGCATCCACTGTGACACTACTAACTATATTGCTGCTAGTTTATTCATTCATTTACTCAAAGAGTACAAACTTGAACATCTTTCATGTGCAGGACATTAATCTAGCTACTTGGAACAGTCAAATAAAATAGACAGAATTCTCTAGTCTTATAGATTTAGCATTCTAGCAGACAATAGTACATAAATACCACACATACTATAACATATTGAAAGGACAAAGAGGACATGGAAAAAAAATAAAAAGATCAGATTAAGAGAAAATGGGAATTGAGAATGGTGCAATTTTAATTACAACGC
>NW_020867163.1:0-37655 GCF_003369695.1 Bos indicus x Bos taurus
TCCCTTAAGAGATTATAAAATCTAATTTGGTGACAACACCATACAGAGGTAGCAAAATACTACACAACTCATAGATACATATATGCATGTAGAACACACAAAATGTAGCCAAGGAGGGACCAGGGTCCACTGACTTACAATGTTTGCAATTTTCTTTTTTTTAATATAAATTTATTTATTTTAATTGGAGGCTAATTACTTTACAATATTGTATTGGTTTTGCCATACATCAACATGAATCCACCACAGTGTACACGTGTTCCCCATCCTGAAGCCCCTCCCACCTCCCTCCCCATTACTCCATCATGGCCAGTTTCAAGCTACCAACACAAGATTACTAACTGTTGTGTTAGGAATTGATGTATGAAGATTTCTCAGGACTTGGTATGACCCAGCTCCAGCACACCAATTCTGCCTTTCTTTAAAAAGTAAAAATAATTTGGTGAAATTGATACTTTTCTACTTAGTGTTTTTTTCAAAGACTTGAAGAAAATAGTCTTGTTATGACTAATTGTATTTTATATACTAAACTAAACTGTAGTTTATTTTGAGAAGACTGTCATAATACAAACTGATGAAGTTTAAAACAAGTATATACGTTGGCTATGATGATACTCAATTTTAATCATTCAACTTTTCAATTTATAGACAGAAAAGGAAAACAAGTAAAAAATAATACACGATACCTTAAAGAACTTATCGAAGCAGAATAAAAAAAGTAATTTATAAGAATACAAGTTTTAAATTAATTGCTATGCTAAGTCACTTCGGTCGTGTCCGACTCTGTGCGACCCCTAGACGGCAGCCCACCAGGCTCCACCGTCCCTGGGATTCTCCAGGCAAAATTAATTGAGGAAAGATAATTAGAAAGACAAGAAATTATTTAAGTTAGAAAGTAAGAAACAATGTGAGCATATTCCATATCTAATATAATCTTAAACTGCTTCCACATTAAACATTATCTTAATAATTATTTCCGTGCACAATTTATATAACACTTTCACATACATTTTGCTCTCATGCAACTGTAGCATTTTGTTTTTTTCTAGAACAATACAAAATGATATGGAGCCATCTAATTTGTTCTACACAGCAAATATGACCCTGATACTAAATATAACGTAAAAAAGAAAAAAAACAGAATACAAAACCATAGGCCAATCTCTTTTATGAATATACATATGGAAGTATGAAAGTATTAGCACAGAACTAAGAAATACATTAAAAATAAAGTATAATTAATATTTAGTGTTTAATTCATAACATGTAGGGATAGTTTAACTTTTAATTAATCTAATTACTATTCAGTTCAGTTCAGTTCAGTCAGTCGTGTCCGACTCTTGCTACCCCATGAATCGCAGCACGCCAGGCCTCCCTGTCCATCACCAACTCTAGGAGTGTACTCAGACTCACGTCCATCAGTCAGTGATGCCATCCAGCCATCTCATCCTCTGTCGTCCCCTTCTCCTCCTGACCCCCAATCCCTCCCAGCATCAGAGTCTTTTCCAATGAGTCAACTCTTCACATGAGGTGGCCAAAAGTACTGGAGTTTCAGCTTCAGCATCATTCCTTCCAAAAAATCCCAGGGCTGATCTCCTTCAGGAAGGACTGGTTGGATCTCCTTGCAGTCCAAGGGACTCTCAAGAGTCCTCTCCAACACACAGTTCAAAAGCATCAATTCTTCGCACTCACCCTTCTTCACAGTCCAACTCTCACATCCATACATGACCACAGGAAAAACCATAGCCTTGACTAGACGAACCTTTGTTGGCAAAGTAATGTCTCTGCTTTTCAATATGCTATCTAGGTTGGTCATAACTTTCCTTCCAAGGAGTAAGCGTCTTTTAATTTCATGGGCTGCAGTCACCATCTGTAGTGATTTTGGAGCCCAGAAAAATAAAATCTGACACTGTTTCCACTGTTTCCCCATCATTTGCCATGAAGTGATGGGACTGGATGCCATGATCTTCGTTTTCTGAATGTTGAGCTTTAAGCCAACTTTTTCACTCTTCCACTTTCACTTTCATCAAGATGCTTTTTGTTCCTCTTCACTTTTTGCCATAGGGGGTTGTCATCTGCATATCTGAGGTTATTGATATTTTCTCCCGGCAATCTTGATTCCAGCTTTGTGTTTTCTTCCAATCCAGCATTTCTCATGATGTACTCTGCATATAAGTTAAATAAACAGGTGTGACAATATACAGCCTTGACGAACTCCTTGTCATATTTGGAACCCATGTCCAGTTTCTAACTGTTGCTTCCTGACCTACATACAAATTTCTCAAGAGGCAGATCAGGTGTCTGGTATTCCCATCTCTTTCAGAATTTTCCATCGTTTATTGTGACCCACACGTCAAAGGCTTTGGCATAGTCAATAAAGCAGAAACAGATGCTTTTCTGGAATTCTCTTGCTTTTTCCATGATCCAGCGGATGTTGGCAATTTTGATCTTTGGTTCCTCTGCCTTTTCTAAAACCCAGCTTGAACATCAGGAAGTTCACGGTTCACATATTGCTGAAGCCTGGCTTGAAGAATTTTGAGCATTACTTTACTAGCGCGTGAGATGAGTGCAATTGTGCTGTAGTTTGAACATTCTTTGGCATTGCCTTTCTTTGGGGTTGGAATGAAAACTGACCTTTTCCAGTCCCTTATAGCTTAGACTAGCTTACCATAAAAGTGCTCAGAAACACTTGTATTAGTCTACATATGGGCAAAATCTCTAAGACAAAGTCTCATGTATAATAAATTTTTGAAACATCTAATATAGTCCATTGAATACTGTACTGAAAGTGGAAAACAAAATGATTTTATGGTTACAAAAGGGTTGCAGGTATATCAGTTGTTTCCCCTCTTGATCTTGTGGCTGACCTGGAGTTGAGGTTCACTATCACTGGCCATGAGGATGGTATATATCAATACCAGGAGACCAGAGAAATATCAAAATTCAAAGGATGGTTCTTTGAATGTATATCATTTCTGCACTGCTGTGAAGCTGAAAAATTGTAAGCAAACCATCATAAGTTTGGGACCATCTGTACTTACAACTCCTGAAAGCCACACAGGTTAAAACAGTGTTCTATGAGAAGAACTAATGAGGTTCTTAGGGGACCACAAGAAGCTAACTTTTAATTCTGGATCTGCAGAATGCATAGAAGTTAGCAGTGCAAATAGAATAAAATATCTAGGGAAGGGCACATGGCATTAATATAATTGCTTTCCATTTGGCTCAGTTACTCCAACATTCACTCATTCTCTTGCTCTCTTTCTCTCATTCACACACACACACACACACACACACACACATATTTTTTGAAACTTTTTAGAGTCACCTGGACAAATAATGCCCCTTTAAATGTTTATTTTTTTAAATTGCAGGATAATTCTTTACAATGTTGTGGGGGGTTTTGCCTTACAACAACACAAATCAGTCATAATTATATATATATATATATAATATTATATATATATATATATCCATCCCATCTCTCTTGAGCCCCCACCCCCACCCCCATCCCATTCTACCCCTCTAGGTCATCACAGAGTATGGTAGGCTCTTTGTATTATACAGCAGCTTCCAGCTTTTTATCTGTTTTACACATGGTAGGGGTGTATATGTCAATGCTACTTTCTCAATTTGTTCTACCCTCTCCTTCCCCTGCTGTGTCCACCAGGTCATTCTTTACATCTGTGTCTCTATTTTTCCTCTGTAAATAGGTTCAGAAGTACTATTTTTCTAGATTTCATATATATGCATTAATATATATTTTTTTCTCTTTCTTACTTACTTCACTCTGTTTAACAGGCTCAAGGTTCATCCGCCTCAATACAACGGACTCAAATTGTTCCATTCTATGGCTGAGTAACATTCCACTGTACATACGTACCCACAACTTCTTTATCCATTCATCTGTTGATGGACATCTAGGTTGCTTTCATGCCCTGTATACTGTAAATAATGCTGCAATGAACAGTGCATGTATCTTTTAGAATTATTGTTTTCTCAGGGTATATGCCCAGTAGTGGGATTGGTAGATCATATGGTAGATTTTATTCCTACTTTGTTAAGGAATCTCCATACTGTTTTCCATAGTGGCTGTACCAATTTACATTTCCACCAACACAGCAGTGCAGTTCCCATTTCTCCACATCCTGTACACTTTTATTGTTTGTAGTATTTTTTTTTCTTTTTCTTTTTTTTATTTTATTTTTTAACTTTGCAATATTGTATTGGTTTTGCCATATATCAACATGAATCCACCACAGGTATACACGTGTTCCCCATTCTGAACCCTCCTCCCTTCTCCTTCCCCGTACCATCCTCTGAGCTTACTGGCCTTCTGCATGTCTTCTTTGGGGAAATGTCTGCCTAGGTCTTCTGCCCATTTTTTGATTAGGCCCTTTGTGTAATATTGAGCTATATGAGTTGCTTATATATTTTGGAGATTAATCCTTTGTCAGTTGCTTCATTTGCTACTATTTTCTTCCATTCTGAGGGATGTCTTTTAATCTTGTTTATTTTTCTTGCTGTACAAAGCTTTTAAAATAATTCCATATTCATCTGTTTCTGAAGAAATACTAAAGTGTGTATATATATGTATATATATATATCACAGTACCACTTTGCAGTTAATTCTGTTAGAAAACTTGCATTCATAATGGGATGAACTTTGTTTCAATTTCTTGTAAGTGGAGAGATAATACTACCTTTAAATAGTTTTGGAACTTTTATAATTTGTTTCACCCTAAATTTAATTTGGCAATTGTTCTTAAGCTACCTGACTATATCATGTGTTTTCAAAGTATATTATTCTGTTTCCCTCATATTTTATTGGTATCCAGGACTTCATCACAATGTGATTATCTCTCTGGAGTATTGTTACATGGCAGCCCTGAGTTAGCTTTACCTACCTAATTATAATATGAAAGTCAGGAGCTTAAATTCTATATGAAAATAAACAAATGACTCATTAAATATTTAACTTGTCTGATGGGAACACAGGCATATTCACAAGTATCTTACTTAGCCATGATGAATGTATCATCATGCTTAAAAAAAAAAGCATTTAAGAACATAGGTGAGTAAATTATGAGGTCAGTTAAGAGAGATTCTGTACATTATGTTATAAGTTAAAATGCTTAAGATATCCATGTCTGCTTTTTCAGTTAAGACTGATTTCATTCTATTTTAATATGTTTCAAGGAAAAATATTTAAGGTATATACATATTAATTTTTTATGTTTCTTTTATTTAGTTATTCTTTGATTAGCCACTAGTCCACATAAACTAAAATGAGATATATTCTGTACATTACCAGAATACAGTTTTATTTTATTATTATTGATTAAAAAGAAGATGGAGACATGTTTTTGCATATCAACTAATCTGGGGATCTACTTCATAGTGCTATATATGGTTAATTTAAACTAAATAGTAACAACTAATGTAATACTCTGGCATTATATTTAAGGCCACACTCTGCTTTTAGATAAAAATACCTTTGCTTTGAGTTTTAAATATTTGTAAAACTATCTCAACATATATACCTCTCAAATTTATAAGAGAAATAGGATGAGATATAGGACAAACACTCTATGGGAACTGCTATTGTGGCCTGAATTCAGGCTGGCCAGGTAGAATTTCTCTGATCTAAGACAGTGATCACTGAAGTGATACCTGTGTTAGGAAACTACACTCTGGAAGAGGAGAATGACAAAGTAGGGCTGAATGTGTGCCCTGTATTTGAATTAGAAGACCAATATTCTGAGTTTATTCAAAATTAAATATACTCAAAATTAAAGTATCATTATAATAAAAGTTATGGATTGAGTCACTCTAAAATGTGAAAGAAAAAAATTAATGCATTGTGATTTGAGGAAGAAAAATGAAAAGCTTGGTGAAAAGGCCATATTAGCACAGGTGTATTTGAAAGCAGAAATAATGAGTTTCTGTTATATAGTTTTAATGATATTTGTATTGCTCAATAATGGATTTGGCCTTTATAATTAATACTGTAATAAAAATAAAGTTCAGTGGGATTTAGCTCTGCCTTGGAACTAATATAGCTTAATTTCTACTTATGATATTGTTTTTTTCATAAAACTAATATTTGATGTTCCTGAGCTTTGATTCTATTTTTATGTGTTGGCCTATTTCTAATGTGAAGAAACTTTTCAGGTTTATGACACATGCTGTAGGTAAAAAGTCTGTTCACCAAAGAAAGTGTTATGCTTCATAAAAATGCTTTCTTTGGCCAAGAAGATTTTACTCCCATTAAATATGCATTGAAAATGATCTTTTCTGTCAGGCTTAGGCCTGTCATTTCTGGCATAAATGCTTAAATTTTTGTCCTAAGCACTGACCAGTTAGGGCTAATACAGCTAAAATTTTTAAACTGATATAAAATATGTTTGATAACAAGGTGCAAATTAGTACTCTGCTCAGCATGATCAAAATCCTCTATTATATTGGCATCACCCTTACTTTTGACGTGATTATACATTTATTTCCTCATATTATTCTACTTTTGGTGCTATGTTATAAAAAGTACATATAATTTCCCAAATGTACAGATGCAAATCCTATACTTTGAACAACAATACTGCAAGCAATTAATGGGGCCAGTTCAACACTTTTACTAACATACAACTACACCTACCCAAATATCCATGCCCAGGGTAAAAAATTCAAATAACAATGCACTGAAATAAGTTCTGAAAGACTCATACAACCAGAGTCTGTTATAATATATGTGTGTAATTTCATCCCTGGGTAATTTGATTTTGACAAGTTAGAGAAAAGACATTTCGGAAAAAGGAACAAAAGATGCAAAGACTAAGAGTTAATTACAGTAGCAGACATGTCAAAAGATATTTAACCACGTTTATAAGTCAAATGGTAAACATTAGCAAAGTTAATCTTATTAACTCAATTTCAGAAAAGAGATGCTTCTTCTTGCTCATGTTAGAGAGCCATTAGAATTTGTCTAAAAATGGAGTGGAGATGGAATTTATTACACAGAAGTTTTATATAAACACATCCATTATAACAAAAATGCAAGCCTTCTTTAATATAAGAACAGTAATTGTTACAAGTATACAAACGTTTAGTATCATTCATAATAAGAGGCATACACATTCAAAGTGCAGTGAGATATACTTTTTAAGCTCAGAGGAGCTGAAATCTAAAATTCAGCCCATGCTTCTGTTACAGAGGCTACCGGAAAACAGGCTCTCTTCAACACTGCTTCTGGGAGTGCAAAAACGTGGTAACTTCTAGGGAGGGCAACCTACTGTCCATTAAGATAACAAATAAATTTACTTGTGATGCAAAAATTTCATTACAGCACTCTATCCTGTTGGTCTTCTTGCATACACACAAAATACTGTGTGTGTAATGCTGCTCATTGGAATGTGGTTAGTATCAAAAATGGAAACAACCAGTTGTGACTTGGTTAAATAAACAGGTTTATCCACACAAGGGCATACATTAGGATTGGGATGATCTCTTCTATGAATACAAAAATATTTCTAGAAGATAGTATCAATTTAAAATGGAAAAATAAAGAAGAATTACTGGGGATGGGTAAAAACAGAGGAAAATAATACTTTTCTATGTGTTGCTTTTTCCTACTGTTTGGATTTTAAACTGGTTGAAGATAGTATAAAATGTCATTAATAAACAGATAATCTATATATCTACATATATATAGATAGATATAGATATGGATTTAGACATCATCTATGAATGGCTTCCCAGATGGCTCAGTGTTAAAGAATCTCCCTGCCAATTCAGGAGCCACAGGAGATGCTTGCTCAATCCCTGAGTCAGGAAGATTTCCCTGGAGTAGGAAATGGCAACCAGCTCCAATATTCTTGCTTAGAAAATCCCATGGACAGAGCAATCTTGTGGGCTACAATTCATGGAATCACAAAGAATTGGACATGACTAAGCAACTCAGCTAGAGAAGGAAATGGCAACCCACTCCAGTGTTCTTGCTTGGAGAATCCCAGGGACGGGAGCCTGGTGGGCTGCCGTCTATGGGGTCGCACAGAGTCGGACATGACAAGTGACTTAGCAGCAGCAGCAGCAGCAGCAGCAACAGCAGCAAGCAACTCAGCATAGAACTTTGAAAAGGAGATGATATTTAGATAGCAATTAAAAAAAATTTAAAGTATGTCACAAGAAAATCACAGGATAGAAGCACTTTGCTGAAGCTTCAAATCCTGGAGACAATTTCATCCTAGGTTTGACTTTAATGAAGTCAGAATTATTGATGTAATTTCCCAAGCAACATTTACCAGACACAATTACTGTATAGGTCCTCACTCTCAGCTTTGGTTGAGGAGCAAATGCTATAAGGAAGAATGATCCAAACCAGTACTGATGTACTGTTCAGAGAAATCTTCAGAATATCCAATTACATGGAAAGATAAGATTCTTGCTTGCCCTTTAAGGAAAAGGCAGAAAACATATGAATTGATATATTTGTATATTTTAATCAGAGTATGTAAAGTATATCTAGAATTTAAAAAGCATGAAAAAACAATGCAAAATACAGAAACTACATTTCACAGCAAAGCCCTGGGTAATAACTGAAATAATAGAAAAAGTTAGTAATCAATTCATTAATAGAGAAGATAAAGTCTAAAACAAATATTCAATTAATCCCAAAAATGTAACAAAGAGGAAAACATTAAAAATGAATTAAAATAAAAAATAATGTCTTTGGCTTTTGCCAGTTACCTGTGAGCTGCATCACTTTGGCACTGCTTTAAATTCAAGTACCTTTTGGAATTTCTTGAAAATAGGAGAATCTTAAATTTCATTGCAAAGGCATAGGATGCCCACGGTTATGAATTCTCAGTGGAAATACATAATTTTTCCTCCTCCTCTAGTGCCAACTTTGAGACAGAGACAGAAAAGCCTCTAAGTGTCGCATTCTCCCCAGCAGGATTTATTTCTTTATCACCCTTTACACTGCAGCTGGAGAGTTTGAATTTTCTAGGAAATTCTTCACATTGGTTGCAATCTAAAGATTTTGTCTCTTATCTACAAATTCTAAATTCAGGGCATACATTCTTTGACTTCAGATCTGGCAGAAAGTTTCAGCAGTAAACTCATTTTGGCACTAGCTGTGTTCTCTCTGACATTTCAGCCAATGTAACAACTGTTAATTCTTGGAACATATACTTTCTTGGTTTTTATTACTAAGGTGTCTCAACTAATTGTGCTATTTTGAAATTGTATGATTCTGCATTATTACTACTGAGAGAAAAATATTTTTTTGGAAATAACATACAATTTAAATTTTACATTTCCCACTTTTAATAAGTATATGGTGAGAATAAGGAGAGTAAGTCTCAAATGATGCCAGATAACCTATTTCTCAAGACTTCTATAGTGTACAATGATGACAGTGTATGTTTCTTCCCAAAAAGGAAGACAGAAGTAGAAAGTAAAGTAAGAAATAATCTCTGAGGTACCAAGGTATAGCAGAGAAAGGCTCAGTTTACTTAGTAGAAATATTAAGTCTTCCTCACAGTATGATAAGGATGTTTGGTTTTGTTATTTTGGTTGTTTTAGTCTTTCTATGGACTTGTGCTATATAATTTAATTCCCCAAGGATTCCATTTTTATTTTATTTTTAATTTATTCTTACTTTGCCTGGTACCTTGCATTCAGAAATACTGCAGTGAAGTCTCTATTATGGAAAAAATTTATATCCTGGCTATTTGTTCTTGTGCAGATGGCTTCGGTTTTTTTCAACAATAAATACGAAAATAATAATTCCCTAACAAGCCTGTGGTGAGAGTTGTGTGAAGCAGAATTTATAAAGTTTCTAGGTCTTTAGGTCTTTCTAGATCTGTTCTTCACACAGATGTTACTCCTTCTTCTTCCACCTATTTTTCTTCCCTAACCCCCAAACTCTGTTTTCAACAAGATACTGAAGCCCAGCAAAGGGGGTGCTTTCATTTACCAACAATTAGGAACCAGTTGCAATGACTGGCACTTATATTGTGGGCTCCTCAGTCTCACCAAAACACAAGTTGTCAAACATCATTGACAGTAATTATGCATCATGCTGAATGTGCTTCTGTTGTTCACTTATTGCGGCACTTTGAATGGACTCATTCTGAGTCTCCATTTTTGCAGCTCAACAGACTTTACTAGTTTGTACAGAGCCTTAAAATCAAATTGGTTGCACTTTCCTTTCTGATTACAGAACACAGAAGAGGAAGAATGGCAATTATAGAAGGGATTTTTTATTTCATATTTTTCCAAGGTAGCTTATCTTGTTTTAACCTTCCAACTTTTAAGATATGGAATATAAGAAATCATGCAATAAGTAAAATTTCTCTTGGATTATTATTTTAAATAATATTAAAATTAAAAAGTGATATTATTCTTTAAATGCCCGAGTTAACATTTTTGCAGCAGTTTTAGATGTCATTCATTTATATTTTAGAGTCAGTTTATTTTTAATTCCTTGGAGGAGTATATCTCCAGGCATATCTAAGTTTATAATAAAAGCCAATAAGAAAATCAATTTTAATACACAGGAATTTGATTCCTAGGCAACTATTCAGAAACATATCTATTCAGCAAAATGAGATACGCCTCTCTGTGTGAATATGTAAAACCTTGGCCAAATATAAAAAAGAAATACATATT
Organism: Bos indicus x Bos taurus; assembly: GCF_003369695.1. Classification (NCBI taxonomy): domain Eukaryota; kingdom Metazoa; phylum Chordata; class Mammalia; order Artiodactyla; family Bovidae; genus Bos; species Bos indicus x Bos taurus. The sequence goes on from NW_020867163.1 coordinate 10,672, forward strand.
TTTATATTCTGTCATCTATTTTTAAAAATATCCTGAGAAACTGAATGAAGTTCTTATTCAAAGTTTAAAGATAAGGAATTGGATAAATGCTTAAACGCACTAGGCAAAATGAAGAACTGAGTGAGTTTATTAGATATTCCAAATGAGAAAAGCACTATATAGTCTAGGCTGTATGATTAATGAAAGTTAGTTTTGGTTTTTATTGTCTGGATACCTAGTACATTCCCCAATCACACTGTGGAGGTGTGCAATAATGATGTATGTCTGAGATATGGAGAGCCTATCAAATTCACACTCTTTTCTGGAAAGAAGGCCTCAGGCCTCTTTCTAAAAGTTTTTGCCTTCTTCAATATGATTTTGATGAGTTAACAAAACCTATTGTCCCAGGTATGGGTGCATGAGTCAAAAGGAAAATAAGTATAGGACAGGCATGAGAGAGCACCTCTGTGTCACTTGGCTTAAGGTATTACCCAATAGCTACCCTTTGTTGCTGCTGCTGCTAAGTCACTTCAGTCGTGTCCGACTCTGTGCAACTCCATAGACAGAAGCCCACCAGGCTCCCCCATCCTTGTGGTTCTCCAGGCAAGAACACTGGAGTGGGTTGCCATTTCCTTCTCCAATGCATGAAAGTGCAAAGTGAAAGTGAAGTCACTCGGTCGTATCCAACTCTTAGAGACCCCATGGACTGCAGCCTACCAGGCTCCTCTGTCCATAGCATTTTCCAGGCGAGAGTACTGGAGTGGGGTGCCATAGCCTTCTCCGGCTATCCTTTGTATTAGAATATAAAACTCACATGCAGGAACCATTTCACTCTTTGACTCTATAAATCTGACTCAGAGAAAAGTGGTTATACCTGTGGTCAATGATAATACATTGCAGACTTAAAAATTTTTTGAGAGTGCACAGCTCAAATTTGGTGTTCTTTATCAATTAAAAAAAAAAAAAATCATGTACCTAAAGAGAATATAGCAAAGATGAGTTGGGAGTAATGAATCCCTAATTTTATGTCAGAAGATTTGATGAAGACCACCAAAAGCATATACATCCATTTACATCTCCTAAAGAACATGTGATTAGCTGAAAAAAAAAAAAAATCCTGTGTACTTGTATGAAAGCTTGAGACATCTTTTGATGATGAATTTCTGTTTTTCAGATCTCTTGCAGTTCAGTTTCTAGTTTTCCGCAAACCTATTAGATACATATGTTGAGATCTCTTTACTTACATTAGATTCAATTTCCTATGGCAATTGAGAATTTAAAGAACCTTCACTTAAAGTGTCTGTGCGTCAGATCTTAAGTGTTCAGTAAGCTGCATGAAGAACTGTAAGAATAGCTCTTGCCATGGAGAAGACAAACGGTACCACGTGTGCTGTCCATACTAAGCCTTTAAGTTCATAGGGCTACTATCATCTACCAAGACTTCTTGGTCTTCCAATGGAAATAAAATGTAAACTCTACACTTGAACAGTCCATTTTGACCAGGTGTCTAATACATGTACAATCAACCAGGACCAAAGATTATAAAATTGCTTTCAAAGTACATATTTTTATAAGGAGTTATCAGTGAGGAACAGTTTCAAAGATAAGTGTTTTCACTACGTAGGCCCAGAGTGTCTGTACTAATGGCAAGAAAAATCTCTATGCTTTCTAGTTACCTTCTGTATCCTTATAATAAACTTCTAAACCATCAAGATCTGCAAATTTGCTAAATATTTCAGCCTAGAATACTTCTCCATAGATGATAAGATGGCAGACTTCTTTTCCTCATTGAACCCACTTAGGTTCAGCCTAAAATATTATATCCTTCTCTAATCAACCAATGCAAGAATGCCTGACTCCAGTCACTTTAGCTTCCATTTTTCATTTACTTCCAGGAACTCAGCACTATTCTGACTGATTTTGTTAATACGGACTATTTGCCTTTCTCCCTCACTAGTTTATAAGGTTTTGTGAGCAGAAATCATCTCTTTCTTGCTCATCACTGAAATCACAGCACTGAAAACAGTATACACCATACGAAAAGACTTCAATACATATTTTCAGTAATTGAATACACCTAAATATTGCAGAAAGTGAAGAGGAACTAAAAAGCCTCTTGATGAAAGTGAAAGTGAAGAGTGAAAATGTTGGCTTAAAGCTCAACATTCAGAAAACTAAGGTCATGGCATCTGGTCCCATCAGTCTAGTCAAGGCTATGGTTTTTCCAGTGGTCATGTATGGATGTGAGAGTTGGACTGTGAAGAAAGCTGAGCACTGAAGAATTGATGCTTTTGAACTGTGGTGTTGGAGAAAACTCTTGAGAGTCCCTTGGACTGCAGGGAGATCCAACCAGTCCATTCTGAAGGAGATCAGCCCTGGGATTTCTTTGGAAGGAATGATGCTAAAGCTGAAACTCCAGTACTTTGGCCACCTCATGCAAAGAGTTGACTCATTGGAAAGACCCTAATGCTTGGAGGTATTGGGAGCAGGAGGAGAAGGGGACGACAGAAGATGAGATGGCTAGATGGCATCACTGACTTGATGGGCATGAGTCTGAGTGAACTCCGGGAGTTGGTGATGGACAGGGAGGCCTGGTGTGCTGCGATTCATGGGGTCACAAAGAGTCGGACACAACTGAACAACTGAACTGAACTAAACTGCACTGAGATATTGCTGAAGTGACTTAGCAGCAGCAGCAGATATTGCAAAGTGCTTCACAAAAACAGAACTCCTGGAAAAGATTTAAAGTAGAAATTTGGCAAAACTAATACAATTATGGAAAGTTTAAAAATAAAATAAAATTTAAAAAAATTAAAAAAAAATAAAGTAGAAATTTGCAAAAGGTGAATGATAAACTCATAATCTGATGGGACCAGATGCCATGATCTTAGTTTTCTGAATGTTGAGCTTTAAGCCAACTTTTTCACTCTCCACTTCACTTTCATCAAGAGGCTTTTTAGTTCCTCTTCACTCTCTGCCATAAGGGTGGTGTCATCTGCATATCTCAGGTTATTGATATTTCTCCCAGCAATCTTGATTCCAGCTTGTGCTTCTTCGAGCCCAGTGTTTCTCATGATGTACTCTGCATATAAGTTAGATAAGCAGGGTGACAGTATACAGCCTTGACATACTCCTCTTCCTATTTGCAACCAGTCTGTTGTTCTATGTCCAGTTCTAACTGTTGCTTCCTGACCTGCATATAGGTTTCTCAAGAGGCAGATCAGGTGGTCTGGTATTCCCATCTCTTTCAGAATTTTTCAAAGTTTATTGTGATCCATACAGTCAAAGGCTTTGGCATAGTCAATAAAGCAGAAATAGATGTTTTTCTGGAACTCTCTTCCTTTTTCCATGATCCAGCAGATGTTGGCAATTTGATCTCTGGTTCTTCTGCCTTTTCTAAAACCAGCTTGAACATCTAGAAGTTCACAGTTCACATATTGCTAAAGCCTGGCTTGAAGAATTTTGAGCATTACTTTACTAGCGTGTGAGATGAGTGCAATTGTGCGGTAGTTTGATCATTCTTTGGCATTGCCTTTCTTTGGGATTTGAATGAAAACGGACCTTTTCCAGTCCTGTGGCCACTGCTGAGTTTTCCAAATTTGCTGGCATATTGAGTGCAGCACTTTCACAGCATCATCTTTCAGAATTTGATATAGCTCAACTGGAATTCCATCACCTCCACTAACTTTGTTCATAATGATGCTTTCTAAGGCTCACTTGACTTCACATTCCAGGGTGTCTGGCTCTAGGTGAGTGATCACACCGTTGTGATTATCTTGGTCATGAAGATCTTTTTTGTACAGTTCTTCTGTGTATTCTTGCCACCTCTTCTTAATATCTTCTGCTTCTGTTAGGTCCATACCATTTTTGTCCTCTATTGAGCCCATCTTTGGATAAAATATTTCCTTGGTATCCCATTGCTAATTCGAGGTAACTTTGGTATTGCCCTTTCATGAAAGCTAGAAGAAACTAATTAATACAGAGGGAAGATAGGTAAGTTGTCTTATTCACCTAAAACGTCACATGGTAAAGTTTTTACTTGAATTTAATCCTCTTCATGCTTTGTCTGAAACAATGTATTCTGGGCTGCATACTTGGACTCAAGAATGGAATTTAATAGGATTATTGGTGCAGCAAAATCCAGTCCACTTGAAATTAATTTGAAATTTCTATTAATTATCACATTGTCAAATTCACTGTGCACAGTCATGATAATGCTATTAAGATATCATTTATGAATTATCAAATTTCTAAGAGCTCTACTGGTATAATCAAAGGAAAGGACTATTCAGAGGAAGAAATGGACAAAGGTACATCTGCTATAGTGTATGAAGTGATATACTCATGGAAGAATGAGAAGAAAACACTAAAAAACTACTTTGTGTATATTGTTGCTTGTAGTTGTTCAGTTTCTCAGTCATGTCTAACTCTTTGCAACCTCATGGACTGCAACACACCAGGTTACTCTGTCTTCCACTATCTCCTGAAGTTTACTCAAATTCAGTAGCATTGAGTTGGTGATCCTATCCAACCACCTCATCCTCTGCCAACCCCTCTTTTGCCTTCAGTCTTTCCCACCATCAGGGTCTTTTCTAATGAGTCAGCTCTTCGTATCAGGTGGCCAAAGTATTGGAGCTTCAGTTTCAGCATCAGTCTTTCCAATGAACATTCAGGACTGATTTCCTTTAGATTGACTGGTTTGATTTCTTTGCTGAAGAAGACTCTTGACGTACTCCTTTTCCAATTTGGAACCAGTCTGTTGTTCCATGCCTGGTTTTAACTATTGCTACTTGACCTGCATACAGGTTTCTCAAGAGGGAGGTCAGATGGTCTGGTATTCCCATCTGTTTAAGAATTTTCCAGTTTGTTGTGATCTACACAGTCAATGGCTGTAGCATAGTCAATGAAACAGAAGTAGATGTCTTCTTCTGGAATTTTCTTGCTTCTTCTATAATTCAACAGCTGTTGGCCATTTGATCTCTGGTTCCTCTGCCTTTTCTAAATCCACCTTGCACATCTGGAAGTTCTCGGTTCACATACTATTGAAGCCTAGCTTGAAGGATTTTGAGCATAACCTTGCATTTGAAATGAGGGCAATTGTATGGCAGTTTGAACATTCTTTGGCACTGCTCTTCTTTGGGACTGGAATGAAAACTACTTTTTCCAGTCCTATGGCCACTGTTGAGTTTCCCAAATTTGCTGACATATTGAGTGCAGCATTCTAACAACATTTGTGTATATTATGATAGTATAAATGTGGCAAAGAAGCACTTTTTAGGCATTATTTGATTTTTTATCTCAATGACTCATAAGGTTTCTAAAGTCATAACATAGGCATTTTTTTTATCATCTCCAGTTTAAAAATAAAGAAACTAATAAGTTTAAAAAATAGATATCATTTTTTTAATAATATACTATGGGGAAGACATAGCATGGTTTTTCATATTCTAAAGTCTGGACCCCTGAACACTTGTGTTCCATTTTGTGAGTAGTTTTCCACTAGTCAAGACGAGTCTGGCTTCTAAAGAAAGGTATTAAAACTATCTCCATACACATGATTTTAATATATGGAAAGAAAAGAAATCTGACTATAAAAAGTCAAGAAGCAATTGACTGTGAGAGTACAAGGTTTATGAATAAAGGCAACTCTTGACAAAATATTAAGGGAGAAAAAAGGAGACAAGAAAAGACAACCTCAAAACATCAAAGCACTGGGTTCACCACTAAAGGGTGACAGATTATGCCACCCTTATATATCCCATTTTGGCACAATAATTATTTTAAACTAAAGGCACTTTCAAAAAATAGCAGGTGCAAGGAGAACATTTTGACCTTCCATTTTCTTCCTGAAAGTAGAAGATGAAACTCTCATGTGTAAGATGCATCCCCCGTAACATCTAGATTAGGAAAAGAAAACCTTTTTTTAAAGATATTTTTATGTGGACCATCTTTAAAGTCTTTATTGAATTTGTTACAATATTGTTTATGTTTTATATTTTGGTTTTTTGGCCCTGAGGTGCATGGGATCTTAGCCCCTTGACCAGGGATTAAATCTTCCATGGAAGGAAGAGTGTTAATGACTGGATTACCAGGGAAGTCTCAAAAACATTCTTAATAGCACAGATGGAGACTTGAGGCCAAGAGAATTCTGTACAAAGACAGGGAGTTAAAATAGCTATATGTTTTTAGGTGCTTTCCCACAATTGTCTCCATTGTTCAACCTCAATAGAGACATTCAGGTTTTGCTAATCCTTTGGATCTTCATTTCCTCATGAAGGCTCTACATCATGTAAAACATATATTAAATAAATATATATGTTTTACTTCTATTAATGTCTTTATTGTTTAGTCACTGAGTCATACCAACTCTTCCGCAATCCTGTGCACTGTAGACTGCCAGGCTACCCTGTCCATGGAATTTTCCAGGCAAGAATACTGGAGAGGGTTGCCATTTCCTTCTCCAATTAATGTCTTGTGTCAGTTTAATTCTCAGACCCATTTGAAGACCCCAAGAGAGTGAAACAAAAGTTTGTCTCTGCTACACTACCTATTTCTAGTTTCATTAATGAAGTCAAAACTTGTTCCAAAATTTTCAATGAGATGAACATAACATGTCTGAATAGTAACTTTAAAAAATTATATCAACCTGACACAAAAACATCAATTAAAGAAATAATTTCTGCCAAAAGAATCAACAGAGAACTGCCAAACATAGAACTAATAAATTAATAGATATAGAATCCTAATAGAATCAGAATGAAGAACAGAATAGTGATTCTATACTTTTAGTTTGGTTTCTAATCTTTCAGTCACATGTCTAGCATTTCACTCGAAGGATTAAAGAATGCTATTTAAAAGTCCTAAAATTGATCTTGGTTGACTTCAATGCATAAATACCTCCATACCTCCAGAGAGAAATTTTGAGGATAAAATTTCATGTTTGATATTTACTCCAGCTTCTCTGTTTTCAAAAGCAAGAATTTCTGAAGACAATAAGACAAAAATGAAGATTAGTTTCATATTATTAAAAAGAAATTAACTTAGATCATCCGAATATCAATGTGAGTAAGAAAAATAGAACAATCCTCTTTAAATAACATTTGTTTTGTTTTGTTTTGTCTTCTGCCTGTAAACTAAGTGAAGGAATATTGTGTTTTTTCTTAGTCTCAAGGATCAGGCACTGAGAACAGCAAAACTGTTGTTTTAACCATCTTCTGCAAAATGCAGTAGTGGGAATGTGAGTTCTGCATATTAAGTGATTAATGAACCTTGGATTAGTTTTGACTGATTCACTGTTGAGTTTTGGGCTGGGATAGTTTGTCAGCACTAAGGTTGCCCACGATGTTTTAGATACAAATTAAATCATCTCAAGAGTTTTGCAGGATTATTCTAAGCAGCAGTGAAAATTAAAAATACCCAAATAATATATATGCTGATAGACTCACAATCACTTGGTTAAAAAAAATGTACATATTGACTAATGAGTTTAAACTAACTAGTTTAATTGACATTAAACTAATAGCAATCCATTTTTGTTCAATGAAGGCAGAGCAATAAAAGGTATTCGTTACACATATCATGAACAGCTTAGAAAGGGGTCTAACTACATAATAAAATACTACAAATTCTTCTTAGAAAAATATCACCACCTGTAAACATGGCTTCTGGGGACAACAAAAGGGACTGCTGTTCACATGTTTAGGTGTTTCTGAAACACACAGGATATGAATATACCTATAAATAAAGTGTTGCCTGAGGTCAAAGTGTTATAAACTATCAATGTTTTACATCTAATACATAATTTTTGGATTAAAAAGTAGTTCAGACAAGTTGAAAAATACATAATAAAGGAAAAAAATAAAACTGCTCCATGCTCCTCTATAAATACATTAATAGATTTGATTTCAAGCCATTTTCTATATCATATATATTCAAGATTGAATTCAGAACACACGTGTACACACACACTATATATAGAGACCTAATTGTGCTTTCTTTTTTCCTATGAACATTATTTTTACAAAACGTTCTTTAAAACCTGATTTTCAGAGTCTCCTGAAATGCTACTTTTTAGTTATAACAATATACATTTCTCATTCCCCTATTAGTTGAGCTTTTAATTTTTACCAAGCTTTATTACTAGATAATAATATATATGTTTTTATAATTAAAGTGACAGTATTGATTTTTTAATGGAAGAGACATAGGTTTTGATGTCAGACTTACTCTGTACTTATTCTACCTTTATTGTTGAATGTGTCCTTGCACAAGTTCTTCACATTTCTACACCTTAGATTATTCATGAAAAGCATGTAAATAATGATAAGCATGTGGTATGGAAGGCAGTGTAAACTTTGAAACCTTCAAGTTTTGAGTATTTATTTCACACAGCATTCGATACAGCTGTCTTCGTGGACAGCTCTCCTAGTGGCTCGTCTCTAAGCGATGCTTCAAGGGATTCTCCCTCCTTTGTTCTTATATCTATGCTTCTTTGGAGCCTTTTGATTTTAGCTCCAAAGCTGGTGGAAAGATAGCACAAAAGATTGCAGAAGATGTTTTATGGCCAGTTAGGAAGTGACATAACCTTATCCCTTGCTACTTCCACTGGATAAAACTTGGTCATGTTGTTCTATCTAATTGCATAGAAGACTTAGAAATGCAGATCACCTGTGTGCCCAGAAGGACCTTGGCAGTCCCTCTTCAGGAGGATCAATGAGGTAATACATGGCATTCTGCCAACTAAGCGGCACTGCCAAAGGAGCATAGATACTTTTTTAATATCTAAAGCAAGACGTAGAATAGGTGTTGATGTGTATCCTAATGTAGGGAAGCTCTGGAGTTGGGTCCTTGGTGGTGGATGAACCTCAAGATTTGAACTGCAAGTTGGTAACAGATGTGAAAAGCTTAAACTTTAACTTATTTTATTAATGAATCTTTAGAATATACTTTCTTAGTAGCAAAGGTGCCAAAATGATCCTCTTTTTCATGGAATTTTAATACCTAGAAACTAACATATTAAACTGAATATTTTCAGATTTTAAAATTAAATTGTGCTATGATGACCATTTCTTTCACTATAATTTTTCCCTTAATTAGGATTGATTTCTTGGAATAGATGACCAAATGAGAAGTTCCTAGGTATGCTCACACAGCTATCAATTCGCTCATTTTTATTATGCTGTATTCTTAAACACTCAGGTGTTAAGAATTTGAGACAGTGAACCTAGTAAAAATTTCCCTTGTCACAATCCCACTGCTGGGCATACACACTGAGGAAACCAGAAGGGAAAGAGACACGTGTACCCCAATGTTCATCGCAGCACTGTTTATAATAGCCAGGACATGGAAGCAACCTAGATGTCCATCAGCAGATGAATGGATAAGAAAGCTGTGGTACATATACACAATGGAGTATTACTCAGCCATTAAAAAGAATACATTTGAATCAGTTCTAATGAGGTGGATGAAACTGGAGCCTATTATACAGAGTGAAGTAAGCCAGAAGGAAAAACATCAATACAGTATACTAACGCATATATATGGAATTTAGAAAGATGGTAACAATAACCCGGTGTACGAGACAGCAAAAGAGACACTGATGTATAGAACAGTCTTATGGACTCTGTGGGAGAGGGAGAGGGTGGGAAGATTTGGGAGAATGACATTGAAACATGTAAAATATCATGTAAGAAACGATGCACGATACTGGATGCTTGGGGCTAGTGCACTGGGACGACCTGGAGGGATGGTATGGGGAGGGAGGAGGGAGGAGGGTTCAGGATGGGGAACACATGTATACCTGTGGCAGATTCATTTTGATATTTGGCAAAACTAATACAATTATGTAAAGTTTAAAAATAAAATAAAATTAAAAAAAAAATTTCCCTTGTCAGTGAAATAACAAAATACTTATTTTTTAATAATTATTGAATATTGATTATATGTAGATTACTATGTGAGTCAGAATGTACTCAAAAGACATATAAGACATTCACTCTCCTTACATCTTATGAAGCACAATAAGATAACTAGAAAGATAACTTTGAAATTAAATAAATTTGGGTTTTCATATTAACTCCTTTAGGCATCAGCTGTGCTATCTTAGGTACGTCACTTAATATTTCTGTTATTCTGTTTTTTTAATATGTAAACTGGAAATAATGTAATCCTTCTGGGATTAAATGAAATAATGTACAGAGAAAGTTTTACAACAGTAGTAAATATTATTTGTAGTTCAGTTCTGTTCAGTTCACTTCAGTCACTCATTTATGTCTGACTCTTTGTGTCCCCATGGACTGCAGCACACCAGGCCTCCCTATCCATCACCAACTCCGGAAGTTTACTAAAACATATGTCCATTGAGTCAGTGATGCCATCTAACCATCTCATCCTTTGTCGTCCACTTCTACACCTGGCTTCAATTTCTCACAAATTCAGGGTCTTTTCAAATGAGTCAGTTCTTTGCATCAGGTGCCAAAATATTGCAGTTTCAGCTTCAACATCAGTCCTTCCAATGATCACTCAGGACCGATCTCCTTTAGGATGTATTGCTTGGATCTCTTTGCAGTCCAAGGGACTCTCAAGAGTCTTCTCCAACACCACAGTTGAAAAGCAACAATTCTTTGGTGCTCAGCTTTCTTTATAGTCTAACTCTCACACCCATGCAAGACTACTGGAAACACCACAGTGATGATGACATGGACCTTTGTTGGTAAAGCAATGTCTCTGCTGTTTAATATGCTGTCAAGGTTAGCCATAACTTTCCTTCCAAGGAATAAGCATCTTTTAATTTCATGGCTGCAGTCACCATCTGCAGTGATTTTGGAGCCCCCCAAAATAAAGTCTGACACTGTTTCGACTATTTCCCCATCTATTTGCCATAAAGTGATGGAACCAGATGCCATGATCTTAGTTTTCTGAATGCTGAGTTTTAAGCCAACTTTTTCACTTTCCTCTTCAATTTAATCAAGAGGCTTTTTACTTCTGCTTCACTTTCTGCCATAAGGGTGGTGTCATCTGCATATCTGAGGTTATTGATATATCTCTCTCCAATCGTGATTCCAGCTTGTTCTTCATAGTTCAGCGTTTCTCATGGTGTACTTGAATATAAGCTAAATAAGCAGGTAGACAATAGACAGCCTTGACGTACTCCTTTTCCTATTTGGAACCAGTCTGTTGTACCTTGTTCAGTTCTAACTGTTGCTTCCTGAGCTGCATACAGATTTCTCAAGAGGCAGGTCAAATGGTCTGGTATTCCCATCTCTTTCAGAATTTTCCACAGTTTATTGTGGTCCACATAGTCAAAGGCTTTGGCATAGTCAGTAAAGCAGAAATAGATGTTTTTCTGGAATGCTCTTGCTCTTTTGATCAGCCAGCGGATGTTGGCCATTTGATCTCTGGTTCCTTTGCCATTTCTAAATCCAGCTTGAACATCTGGAAGCTCACGGTTCAGGTACTGCTGAAGCCTGGATTGGAGAATTTTGAGCATTACTTTACTAGCATGTGAGATGAGTGCAATTGTGCGGTAGTTTGATCATTCTTTGGCATTGCCTTTCTTTGGGATTGGAAAGAACACTGACCTTTTCCAGTCCTGTGGCCACTGCTGAGTTTTCCAAATTTGCTGGCATATTGAGTGCAGAACTTTCACAGCATCATCTTTTAGGATTTGAAATAGTTCAACTGGAATTCCATTACCTCCACTAGCTTTATTTGTAGTGATGCTTCCTAAGGTCCATTTGCCTTCACATTCCAGGATGTCTGTCTCCAGGTGAGTGACCACACCATCATGATTATCTGGGTTATGAAGATCTTTTTTGTACAGTTCTATATATTCTTACCACCTCTTCTTAATATCTACTGCTTTGTTAGGTCTGTACTATTTCTGTCCTTTATAGAGCCCATCTTTGCATAAAACGTTCCCTTGATATCTCTAATTTTCTTGAGATCTCTAGTCTTTCCCATTCTGTTGTTTTCCTCTATTTCTTTGCATTTATCACTGAGGAAGGCTTTCTTATCTCTCCTTGCTATTATTTGGAACTCTGTATTCAAATGGGTATATCTTTCCCTTTCTCCTTTGCCTTTCACATCTCTTTTTCACAGCTTTTTGTAAGGCTTCCTCAGACAGCCATTTTACTTTATTGTATTTCTTTATCTTGGGGATAGTCTTGATCCCCATCTCCTGTACAATGTCAGGAACTTCTGTCCAGAGTTCACTGGCCTCTCTTTATATCAGATCTAGTCCTTTAAATCTATTTCTCACTTCCACTGTATAATCTTAAGGGATTTGATTCAGGTCATACCTGAATGATCTAGTGATTTTCTCCACTTTCTTCAATTTAAGTCTGAGTTTGGCAATAAGGAGTTCATGATCTGAGCCACAGTCAGCTCCTGGTCTTGTTTTTGCTTACTGTATAGAGCTTCTCCATCTTTGGCTGCAAAGAATATAATCAATCTGATTTTGCTGTTGACCATCTGGTGATGTCTATGTTGGAAGCAGGTGTTTGCTATGACCGGTGCATTCTCTTGGCAAAACTCTATTAGCCTTGGCCCTGCTTCATTCTGTACTCCAAGGCCAAATTTGCCTGTTACTCCAGGTGTTTCTTGACTTCCTACTTTTGTATTTCAGTGCCCTATAATGAAAAGGACATTTTTTTTTTTTTTTTGAGTGTTTGTTATATAAGGTCTTGTAGGTCTTGATACAACCTTTCAGCTTCAGCTTCTTCAGCACTACTGGTTGTGACATAGACTTGGATTATCATGATATTGAATGGTTTGCCTTGGAAACGAACAGAGTTCTGCTACAGCACTGCACAGCACCTATTATTTGTAGAGTTTCATTATATGCCAGAGCCTCTCTGAATGTGTTTTATTAGTATTATCTAGACACAACATGTTGACAGGAACATTTTTTTTAATGGTTCAGTTCAGTTTAGTACAGTTCAGTTGCTCAGATGTGTCCGACTCTTTGCGACCCCATGAATTGCAGCATGCCAGGCCTCCCTGCCTATCACCAATTCCCAGAGTTCACTCAAATTCACATCCATCGAGTTGGTGATGCCATCCAGGCATCTCATCCTCTGACGTCCCCTTCTCCTCCTGCCCCCAATCCCTCCCAGCATCAGAGTCTTTTCCAATGAGTTAACACTTTGCATAAGGTGGCCAAAGTATTAGAGTTTCAGCTTTAGCATCAGTCCTTCCAAAGAACACCCAGGACTGATCTCCTTCAGAATGGACTGGTTGGATCTCCTTGCAGTCCAAGGGACTCTCAAGAGTCTTTTCCAATACCACAGTCCAAAAGCATCAATTCTTTGGTGCTCAGTTTTCTTCACAGTCCAACTCTCACATCTATACATTACCCCTGGAAACACCATAGCCTTGACTAGACAGACCTTTGTTGGTAATGTCTCTGCTTTTTAACATTTTGTCTAGGTTGGTCATAATTTCCTTCCAAGGAGTGAGTGTCTTTTAATTTCATGGCTGCAATCACCATCTGCAGTGATTTTGGAGCGCCAAAAAATAAAGTCTGACACTGTTTCCACTGTTTCCCCATCTATTTCCCATGAAGTGATGGAACCAGATGCCATGATCTTCCGTTTCTGAATGTTGAGCTTTAAGCCAACTTTTTCACTCTCCTCTTTCACTTTCATCAAGAGGCTTCTTAGTTCCTCTTCACTTTCTGCCATAAGGGTGGTGTCATCTGCATATCTGAGGTTATTGATATTTCTCCCGGCAATCTTCATTCCAGCTTGTGCTTCTTCCAGCCCAGTGTTTCTCATGATGTACTCTGCATATAAGTTAAATAAGCAGGGTGAAAGTATACATCCTTGACGTACTCCTTTTTCTATTTGGAACCAGTCTGTTGTTCCATGTCCAGTTCTAACTGTTGCTTCCTGACCTGCACATAGGTTTCTCAAGAGGCAGCTCAGGTGGTCTAGTATTCCCGTCTCTTTCAGAATTTTCCACAGTTTATTGTGATCCACACAGTCAAAAGTTTTGGCATAGTCAATAAGGCAGAAATAGATGTTTTTCTGGAACTCTCTTCATTTTTCCATAATCCAACGGATGTTGGCAATTTGATCTCTGGTTCCTCTGCCTTTTCTAAAACTGGCTTGAACATCTGGAGGTTCACAGTTCATGTATGGCTAAAGCCTGGCTTAGAGAATTTTGAGCATTACTTTGCTAGCTTGTGAGATGAGTGCAATTGTGCGGTAGTTTGAGCATTCTTTGGCATTGCCTTTCTTTGGGATTTGAATGAACACTGACTTTTTCCAGTCCTGTGGCCACTGCTGAGTTTTCCAAATTTGCTGGCATATTGAGTGCAGCACTTTCACTGCATCATCTTTTAGGATTTGAAATAGCTTATCTGGAATCCCATCACCTCCACTAGCTTTGTTCGTAGTGATGCTTTCTAAGGCCCACTTTACTTCATTCCAGTATGTCTGGCTCTAGGTGAATGATGATACCATCGTGATTATCTTGGTCGTGAAGATTTTTTTTGTACAGTTCTGTGTATTCTTGCCACCTCTTCTCGATATCTTCTGCTTCTGTTAGGTCCATACCATTTCTGTCCTTTATCGAGCCCATCTTTCCAAGACATGTTCCTTTGGTATCTCTAATTCTATGAAGAGATCTCTAGTCTTTCCCATTCTGTTGTTTTCCTCTATTTATTTGCATTGATTGCTGAGGAAGGCTTTCTTATCTCATTGCTATTCTTTGGAACGCTGCATTCAGATGCTTATATCTTTCCTTTTCTCCTTTGCTTTTTCCTTCTCTTCTTTTCACAGCTATTTGTAAAGCCTCCCCAGACAGCCATTTTGCTTATTTGCATTTCTTTTCCATGGGGATGGTCTTGATCCCTGTCTCCTGTACAATGTCACGAACCACCGTCCATAGTTTATCAGGCAGTCTATCTATCAGATCTAGGCCCTTAAATCTATTTCTCACTTCCACTGTATAATCATAAGGGATTTGATTTAGGTCATACCCGAATGGTCTACTGGTTTTCCCTACTTTCTTCAATTTAAGTCTGAATTTGGCAATAAGGAGTTCATGATCTGAGCCACAGTCAGCCCCCAGTCTTGTTTTTGCTTACTGTATAGAGCTTCTCCATCTTTGGCTGCAAAGAATATAATCAATCTGATTTCACTGTTGACCATCTGGTGATGTCCATGAGTAGTCTTCTCTTGTGTTGTTGGAAGAATGTGTTTGCTATGACCATTGCGTTCTCTTGGCAAAACTCTATTAGCCTTTGCCCTGCTTCATTCCGTATTCCAAGGCCAAATTTGCCTGTTACCCCAGGTGTTTCTTGACTTCCTAGTTTTGAATTCCAGTCCCCTATAATGTAAAGGGTGACTGCAGCCATGAAATTAAAAGATGCTTACTTCTTAGAAGAAAAGTTATGACCTAGATAGCATATTGAAAAGCAGAGACATTACTTTGCCAACAAAAGTCTGTTTAGTCAAGGCTATGGTTTTCCCAGTGGTCATGTATGGATGCAAGAGTTGGACTGTGAAGAGAGCTGAGTGCCAAAGAATTGATGCCTTTGAACTGTGGTGTTGGAGAAGACTCTTGAGAGTCCCTTGGACTGCAAGGAGATCCAACCAGTCCATTCTAAAGGAGATCAGCCCTGGGTGTTCTTTGGAAGGAATGATGCTGAAGCTGAAACTCCAATACTTTGGCCACCTCATGTGAAGAGCTGACTCATTGGAAAAGACTCTGATGCTGGGAGGGATTAGAGGCAGGAGGAAAAGGGGACAACAGAGGATGAGATGGCTGGATGGCATCAGCGACTCAATGGATGTGAGTTTGAGCAAACTCCGGGAGTTGGTGATGGACAGGGAGGCCTGGCATTGCTGCGATTCATGGGGCCACAAAGAGTCAGATAGGACTGAGCGACTGAACTGAACTGAATTAACAATGAAAAGGACATCTTTTTTGAGTATTTGTTCTCAAAGGTCTTGTAGGCCTTCATAGAACCATTCAGCTTCTTCAGCTTTACTGGCCGGGGCATAGACTTGGATTACTGTGTATTGAATGGTTACCTTGGAAACGAACAGAGATCATTCTGTTGTTTTTGAGATTGCATCCAAGTACTGCATTTTGGACTCTTTTGTTGACCATGATGGCTACTTCATTCCTTCTAAGGGATTCCTGGCCACAGTAGTAGATACAATGGTCATCTGAGTTAAATTCACGCATTCCAGTCCATTTTAGCTCGCTTATTCCTAGAATGTTGACGTTCACTGTTGCCATCTCCTGTTTGACCACTTCCAATTTGCCTTGATTCATGGAGCTAACATTCCAGATTCCTATGCAGTATTGCTCTTTATAGCATCAGACCTTGCTTCTGTCACCAGTTACATCCCCAACTGGGTATTGTTTTTGTTTTGGCTCCATTCCTGCATTCTTTCTGGAGTTATTTCTCCACTGATCTCCTGTAGCATATTGGGCACCTACTGACCCCGGGAATTCCTCTTTCAGTATCCTATCATTTTGCCTTTTCATACTGTTCATGGGGTTCTCAAAACAAGAATACTGAAGTGGTTTGCTATTCCTTTCTCCAGTGGACCACATTCTGTCAGACCTCTCCACCATGACCCACCCGTCTTGGGTGGTCCCACATGGCATGGCTTAGTTTCATTGAGTTAGACAAGGCTGTGGTCTGCGTGATTAGATTCACTAGTTTTCTATGATTATGGTTTCTGTGTGTCTTCCCTCTGATGCCTCTCGCAACACCTACTGTCTTACTTGGGTTTCTCTTGCCTTGGACTTGGAGTATCTCTTCACGGCTGCTCCAACAAAGCACAGCCACTGCTCCTTACCTTGGAAGAGGGGTATCTCCTCATGGCTACCTCTCTGACCTTGAACGTGGAGTAGCTATTCTCGGCCCTCCTGCGCCCACACAGCCACCACTCCTCGGACGTGGCGTAGCTCCTCTCAGCCACTCCTGTGCTGTCACAGCCTGGCACTCTCGGCCCGTCACCTCTGACATCAGGCAAGGGGTAGCTCCTCTCGGTCACACTTAGGCGCGGTCCCTCGCAGCCAGTGTGCTTCTGCATGGTCCGTCTAAGCAGCATATGATGAGGTGCCACAGAAGTATTAGAAAGGACTATCTGAGTGCTGACAATGGGCTGCTGAGGAGAGCTGATGTATTTGACAAAGACGGCATGCTTCCTGTGGGGTTGGGAGGGCACTAAAGGCATGAAAAAATAATATAGGCAAAAGTACAGAAATATGATGAAACCCTAATATAAGTAAAATCATAATGGAAGCCAATACAGAGGAATTTAGGGAGAAATGAAGGAGAAGATGCTGACTGTTGAACATCACATCAGAGTAAGAAGGGGAGGATATTTAGAAATGTTCAGTGGCATTGTGTCCTTTAGTAGATATCCTTAGTCACAGAGCCACAATCAGTGTGCTTGTTTCTTCCAAGGGTAAAGATTCTGATGTACCAAATACTCACATATTTTTTTTTTTTTTTGGGTCAACTCTATTTGAAAATAATTAAGTGATTATATAGAATGGGATAAATAACAATACAGCCCAGATCTCAGTCACTATGTATTAGAGGCCATCTGGTTCCAAGGGGAGATGATATGTAACTTAAAGAGTTTGACCAGCCTACATAAAGAAAAGGAATTTAGCCCTGGCCAAATTATTTAACATTGGAAAAGAATCTACCTGCAATGCAAGAGATCCTGGTTTGATTAATGTGTTTCATTATATTATTATCAAGACACAATATATTGACATGATTCGGGCCAAATTATTTAATATTATGTGCCCTCAATATCTTCATGAGTTTAATAGGCAAAGTTATGAAAATATTAATCTACTGTTCAGATTAACTTGTTTAAAATGTTTATTTTTAATCTGTTTATTCATCTCATATACTGTTAATAATACCAAATTTTCAGAGTCATTGCAAAGATGGAATATGAAAGTATTCAATATGTTATCTTGTGCATGCATGCATGCTTAGTCACTCAGCCGTTTCCAACTCTTTGTGATCCCATGGACTGAAGCCTGCCAGGCTCCTCAATCCGTGAGATTCTCCAGGAAAGAATACTGGAGCAAGTTGCCATTTCCCCCTCCAAGGGATCTTCCACACCATGGGACTGAACCCACAACTCCTGCATCTTCTGCACTGCTGGGCAAATTCTTTACCACCTGGGAAGCCATACATATCTGGTGCACACTAGGTTCTTGATAAAACTTAAATGCCTGGAAGACAGATTCAGGTCTTGATTCTACCTCTGTCTCCAGGTGGGTCAAGTAGCTCACACTGTTCAGGGGAATGGGACATGAGGAGGCAAGACATGACAAATGCAACCACATCTTCTTATGTCCCTTGCCTTCCTCCCTGACCACTTATATCATCAGATTTCTCTGTACCAAGGAAGATAAGAGTGCCGGGGGGAAAATGACAATTATAAAATATTAGTTCAATGCCAGCACTCCTTAAAATGATAACAATGCCTAAGCCTTTGTAACCTCTGATAGTCAAGGCTGTTCACAGATTTTATACCACAATGGTTTTGTACAGGTGGAATAGTCAATAATATCCTCTCATTGTTCTAGGACTAGAGTCATTAATGATCTAATCTTACTAAATCATCTGGATACTGGAAAAAACAAGGTGAAATAGCACTATATGAATCTTGACAGCCATACAGGGAAAGGACAGAAGGCAAACTGTCATTTACCTTATTAAATCAATTTCAATATTGTACATCTCTACCTAATAGCACTGCTCTCCAATCGAATGTAGTTCCTTTTAAGTGGCACAATGAGCAATAATTTCTGAATGTTCCTTCAGAGGTATTTCCCTGTGTCCTCATCTTTGTCATATTTTGTTTAGTCTTCTTTAAAACTAGGCTACATTATCTGACTCCCTTTGACAGACTGTAGTCAGGTGAAGAATTTCAAACGAATTTCCAGACAGGTGCTCAGTCTATGTAAGTACCTTGCTGGGAAAGCTAGTGACATAAACCTGCAGAGTATGAATGAAAGCAATTTTGTACCACTGAGCCAGCAGATACCACCTAATCAATTACCATGACTTTTAATATGACCTTTGCGTAAAGAAATTTACGTCTGTGTTATCATCATCATCTTTCAGTCTATGGTATAGTAAAAGCACAAGGGATGGGCAATTTAACTAAGGACCCAAGAAAACAACAACAGTTAAAAGGGGGGAGGGGACTCTGAGAACTGAATGCATTCTATGCAAACTTTGGTGTCAAAACTTAAACTTTTATGTGAGATTTTTTTGTTGTTGTTTTCCATTTTGACTAAGCCATGATGATAATTCTAGTACATGGCAGTGATTCACTGAGTGGGGTTTTATAATAAGAAGAGTGTTTGAGAAGGAAGTCAGTAATTAGTAAGTATAATATGAACTATTATATTTAACTTAAAATTAGTAACAGCTCCTATATCTATATTTATTATATATTACCACAATAATGCTATTGTGGCACACAACTATATTTGTATTTGCTCCATATCAGTTCACCAACTGGGAAGACTTGGTTATATCAGCTAGGCTTGGCTGATCTAGGCTGACTGCCCACATGCATCTGCAATCAGCCAGGGAGTTGTTAGGTGCTATCTAGTTTAGGATTGCCTTAATTGGTTTGGCTTCTTGATGCATATGGTGAAAAAGTTGGCTTAAAACTCAACATTCAGTCCAGGTTTGATGCACGATACTGGATGCTTGGGGCTGGTGCACTGGGACGACCCAGAGGGATAGTACAGGAAGGGAGGACGGAGGAGGGTTCAGGATGGGAAACACATGTATACCTGTGGCAGATTCATGTTGATATACAGCAAAACCAATACAATATTATAAAGTTAAAAAATAAAATTAAATTAAAAATAAAACTCAACATTCAGAAAACTATCATGGCAAATAGATGCGGAAACAGTGGAAAGAGTGAGAGACTTTATTTTGGGGGGCTCCAAAATCACTTCAGATGGTGATTGCAGCCATGAAATTAAAAGACACTTGCCCCTTGGAACAAAAGCTGTGATCAACCTAGACAGCATATTAAAAAGCAGAGACATTACTTTGCCAACAAAGGTCCATCTAGTCAAAGCTATGGTTTTTCCAGTAATCATGTACGGATGTGAGAGGTGGACTATAAAGAAAACTGAGTGCCAAAGAATTGATGTTTTTGAACTATGTTGTTGGAGAAGACTCTTGAGAGTCCCTTGGACTGCAAGGAGATCCAACCAGTCCATCATAAAGGAAATCATGCCTGAATATTCATTGGAAGGACTGATGCTGAAACTGAAGCTCCAAACTTTGGCCACCTGATGCGAAGAATTGACTCATTGGAAAAGGCCCTGATGATGGGAAAGATTAAAGGCAGGAGGAGAAGGGGATGTCACAGGATGAGATGATTGGATGGCATCACTGACTCAATGGACATGAGCCTGAGTAAGCTCTGGGAGTTGGTGATGGACAGGGAGGCTTGGTGTGCTGCAGTCCATGGGGTCACAAAGAATCAGACACAACTGAGTAGCTGAACTGAACTGAACTGATTCATATGGTATCCTCTCCTCTAGCAGGATAGCTACAGTTTGTTCCCAACAAACTGTAGGAACTGAAGGGTTCCAAGAGACAGAAAGAAGAAAAGCACAAGTCCTCTTATGGTCCAGGAGTAGGACACTATCACTTCTACTGAGTCTTTTATTCTAAAGTGTATCACAAGATCAGTTCAGATTTAAGTGGCATAAAAATATAGGCTACCTCTTCCTGAGAGTTGCTCTAAGGCCAAATTTGCAAAAGATATGAATACAGAGAAGGGGTAGAAAATTGTAGTAACTATTGCCAAAAGAAAAAAAGATACACCCTCTTTACTGGAAGATTTTTATTGAGAAGAAACCTAAATGTAGTGCGTTTCTTTCATTATTTTCAATAAAAAATATTTTGACCTATAAAAAAATTCAAGGCATGTTATATGGTGCTGTGTTGTATATACATATTACATGAATAATTATAACTAAGGTATTTATAATCCAATAGGGAATCATGATTTGCATGTATAAATACCTATAACACAAAGAAGAGAATACACACCATTTGGAAGATAAAAGTGCCCTTTGAGGCAAAATGTTTTAGTGGAAGAAGTTACACTTATATGGAGTATTGGATATATTGAAAATGAAGTCAAAACATTCCAGTTACATGCAAGGAAAAATACATTTTAGTGTGGGGGATACAAAAAGGAAAATGAGATTGTTAATAGAAAATTAACTAAAATATGTCCCACCTTTCACCTCCCACTTTTAGAAAACAACCCTGGATATGTAACATTTGTAAAAAGAAAAAAGAAAGAAAGTAGCTGTAGTTATAAATATTGCTAAAGATACCAGTTGCAAGCCCAAGGTAGTTTTGTTTTATTTTTAAATGTGGGTCTTAGAAAGCTAGGTAGAAGCCTAGCACAGAAAAAGAATTATGTTGACAAGACATGAAAGCCCTCAGAAAATCTTCCATACTTTCTGTTAAATAACGGTGGTGATCAAATATATCGGTCATTTCAGAGAATACCAATGGCATGTGAGTGATAGAGGAAACCTCAAGACTCATGTGCAAGTAATGTTTTTGGTGGATTTAAA
This sequence comes from Bos indicus x Bos taurus, assembly GCF_003369695.1. Lineage (NCBI taxonomy): Eukaryota > Metazoa > Chordata > Mammalia > Artiodactyla > Bovidae > Bos > Bos indicus x Bos taurus. The sequence continues at coordinate 32,278 of NW_020867163.1, forward strand.
GGAGATACTTCCCATTCACAGAGTATAGAGGAGCTCCATTATTGTACTAATTTTCACATACATTGCAAATCAGCAAGTAGGAAGAATCTTATTACTCACTGCTGTTCACTGAGGTCTATGTTCCTCCCAAGTGACTATTCAACTGCCCTGTTCAAATTCTTTTCATATTTTGGATTTCCTCTTTATAAATAATACTTATTTGAAACGGTGGATTTCTGGGGCTCTATTATATTCCACTGATCCTTTTATCTATAATAGAAAAAATTCCAAAACAACTTGATTGCTATAGATTTACAGTAAGTCTTGATTTTATCTAATACAAATATCTAGTATGAATCTTTCCCATTTTATTTTTATTTTTAAAAATCATTTTGTCTATTCTAGTTCCTTTTACCTTTGCATACACATTTTAGAATCATCTTGCCAATATCTAAAAACATCTGGGATTTTGATTGGGATTGCATTCAATGTACTTTTATATGAAATCTAAAGAAACACATAACAGTGGAGGGCAGAATGGTGATTATTTATTTCCCAGGTGAACCCCTCTGTAGCCTGCATGAACTGCAGTGTCCCCTGCTCTTGGGCTACAATTTATATTACTAATAAAATGTAGTATACTTCATCTGCCCAGCATCTGGTATCCTGTTTTTCACAATCCCTCAGATTTTAAGCTAAGAATCCCTCCATGAACAAAAGTGTGAAGAAGAGGGTAAAGAAACACTGGAATTTTCAATATGATGATTAACAGGAGTAGTGAAAGAAAAGTTCCTTGATATGTTACTTATGTAAAAAAAAATCAATTTCTAATTGCTAAAATTAATGTTCAGTTCACTTTAGTCACACAATCATGTCCAACTCCTTGTGACTCCAGGTACTGCAGCACACCAGGCCTCCCTGCCCATCACCAATTCCTGGAGCCTACTTAAACTTATGTCTATCGCGTTGCTGATGCCATCCAATAATCTCACCCTCTGTTGTCTGCTTCTCCTCCCACCTTCAATTTTTCCCAGTATCAGAGTCTTTTCAGATGAGTCAGTTATTCGCATCAGGTAGCCAAAGTATTGGAGTTTCAGCTTCAGTATCAGTCCTTCCAATGAATATTCAGGCATGATTTCCTTTAGGATTGACTAGTTGGGTCTCCTTGTTGTCCAAGGGACTCTCAAGAATCTTCTCCACTCCACAGTTCAAAAGCATCAGTTCTTCAGCACTAGCATTCTTTATGGTCCAACTCTCATATCCATACATGACTACTGGAAAAACCATAGCTTTGACTAGATGGACTTCTGTTGGTAAAGTAACGTCTCTGCTTTTTAATATGCTGTCTAGCTTGGTCATAACTTTCCTTCTAAAAGCAAGCATCTTTTGATTTCATGGCTGCAATCACCATTTTCAGTGATTTTGGAGCCCCAAAAAATAAAGTCTCTCACTCTTTCCATTGTTTCTCCATCTATTTGCCATGAAGTGATAGGACCAGATGCCATGATCTTGGTTTTCTGAATGTTCACTTTTAAGCCAAGATTTTCACTCTCCTCTTTTACTTTCATCAAGAGGCTCTTTAGTTCTTCTTCACTTTCTGCAATAAGGGTGGTGTCATCTGCATATCTGAGGTTATTGATATTTCTCCCAGAAATCTTCATTCCAGCTTGTGCTTCATAAAGCCCAGTGCTTCACATGATGTACTTACTCTGCATGTAAGTTAAATAAGCAAGGTGACAATATATAGCCTTGATATACTCCTTTCCCAATTTGGACCCAGTCTGTTGATCCATGTCCAGTTCTAACTGTTGCTTTTTAACCTGCATACAGATTTCTCAGGAGGCAGGTAAGGTGTTCTGGTATTCTCATTTATTTAAATTTTCCACAGTTTGTTGTGGTCCACACAGTCAAAGGCTTTGGCATAGTCAGTAAAGCAGAAATAGATGTTTTTTCTGGAACTCTACTGTTTTTTTGATGATCCAAAGGATGTTGGCAATTTGTCTTTGGTCCCCTTTTCTAAATCCAGCTTGAACATCTGAAAGTCCATGGTTCACATATTGCTGAAGCCTGGTTGGGAGAATTTTGAGCGTTACTTTGCTAGTGTGTGAGATGAGTGCAATTGTATGGTAGTTTGAGCATTCTTTGGCATTGTCTTTCTTTGGGATTGGAATGAAAAAGAACACCTCCAGTCCAGTGGCCACTGCTGAGTTTTCCAAATTTACTGGTCTATTGAGTGCAGCACTTTCACCGCATCACCTTTTAGGATTTGAAATAGCTTAGCTGAAATTCCATCACCTCCACTAGCTTTGTTCGTAGTGATGCTTTCTAAGGCCCACTTGACTTCACATTCCAGGATGTCTGGCCCTAGGTGAGTGATCACACCATCATGATTATCTGGGTCGTGAAGATCTTTTTTTTGTACAGTTCTTCTGTGTATTCTTGCCACCTCTTCTTAATATCTTCTGCTTCTATTAGGTCCATACCATTTTCATCCTTTATTGTGCTCAACTTTGTATGAAATGTTCCCTTGGTATATCTAATTTTCTTGTAGAGATCTCTAGTCTTTCCCATTCTATTGTTTCCCTCTATTTTCTTTGCACTGATCACTGAGGAAGGCTTTCTTATCTCTCCTTGCTATTCTTTGTAACTGTGCATTCAAATGGGTGTATCTTTCCTTTTCTCCCTTGCCTTCAGCTTCTCTTCTTTTCTCAGCTATTTGTAAGGCCTCCTGAGACAACCATTTTGCCTTTTTACATTTCTTTTTCTTGGGGATAGTCTTGAATACTGGCTCCTGTACAATGTCATGAACCTCCGTCCATAGTTCTTCAGGCACTCTAACAAATCTAATCCCTTGAATCTATTTCACACTTCCACTATATAATCATAAGTGCTTTATTTTGGTCATATCTGAATGGTCCTAGGGGCTTCCCTCATAGCTCAGTTGGTAAAGAATCCTCCCACAATGCAGGAGACCCCAGTTCAATTCCTGGGTTGGGAAGATCCGCTGGAGAAGGGATAGGCTACCCATTCCAATATTCTCGAGCTTCCCTTGTGGCTCAGCTGGTAAAGAATCTGCCTGCAATGCAGGAAACCTTGGTTCGATCCCTGAGTTGGGAAGATCCCCTGGAGAAAGGAAAGGCTACCCACTGCAGTATTCTGGCCTGGAGAATTCCATGGACTATACAGTCTATACAGTCCATGGGGTCACAAAGAGACACAACTCAGCAACTTTCACTTTCATTTTGAATGGTCTAGTGGTTTTCCCTACTTTCTTCAATTTAAGACTGGAATTTGGCAATAGGAGTTCATGATCTGAGCCACAGTCAGCTCCCAGTCTTGTTTTTGCTGACTGTATACACCTTCTCCATCTTTGGTTGCAAAGAATATAATCAATCTGATTTCAGTGTTGACCATCTGGTGATGTCCATGTGTAGAGTCTTCTCTTGTGTTTGTTTGGAATAGGTTGTTTGCTATGACCAGTGCATTCTCTTGGCAAACCTCTGTTAGCCTTTGACCTATTTTCATTTTTTATTCCAAGACCAAATTTGCCTGTTATTCCAGGTAGCTCTTGACTTCCTACTTTTGCATTCCAGTCCCCTATAATGAAAAGGACATCTCTTTTGGGTGTTAGTTCTAGAAGGTCTTGTAGGTCTTGATAGAACTGTTCAAACTTCAACTTCTTCAGCATTACTTGTCGGGACATAGACTTGGATTACTGTGATATTGAATGGTTTGCCTTGGAAATAAACAGAGATCATTCTGTCATTTTTGAGATTGCATCCAAGCACCTGCATTTTGGACTCTTTTGTTGACTATGATGGCTACTCATTTCTTCTAAGGGATTCTTGCCCATACTAGTAGATATAATGGTCATCTAAGTCAAATTCACCCTTTCCAGTCCATTTTTGTTTACTGATTCCTAAAATGTCAATGTTTCACTCTTGCCATCTGCTGTTTGACCACTTCCCAGTTTGCCTTGAATCATGGACTAACTAACATTCCAGGTTCCTATGCATTATTATTCTTTATAGCATCAGACTTTATTTCCATCATCAGTCCACATCCACAACTGGGTGTTGTTTTTTGCTTTGGCTCTGTCTCTTCATTCTTTCTGGAGTTATTTCTCCACTGATCTCCAGTAGCATATTGGAGACCTACCGACCTCTGGCATTCATCTTTCAGTGCTATGGCTTTTTGCCTCTTCATACTGTTCACTGGTTTCTCAAGGCAAGAATACTGAAGTGGTTTGCCATTCCCTTCTCCAATGGACCACATTTTGCCAAAACTCCTCTGTTTAGACCTGTCCTGTCTTGGGTCGGCCCTACATGGTATGGCTCATAATTTCATTGATGTAGACAAGACTGTGGTCCATGTGATCAGACTGGTTATTTTTCTGTGATTGTGGTTTTCATTCTGTCTGCCCTCTGATGGAGAAGGATAAGAGGCTTATAGAAGCTTCCTGATGGGAGAGACTGACTGAGGGGAAAAACTGCATTTTGTTCTGGTGAATGGGGCCTTGGTGCTGTAAATCTTTAATTCCAATTTTTCTATTGACTGGGAAGATGATTAAGGCACTCGGCCCCCCTGGGACAAGCACCTGGTACCCCTGAGCTGCTCAGACCTGGGAAGGGCACAAAAATGCATGCCCAAGCCACAGAGGACTGAGCCAGAACTGTGTCTGAGTATCTCCTGTGAAGGTACAGGTCAGCAGTGGCCTGGCCACAAGGGCTCTGAGTGCAGCATATCTGGATATGGCATATAGCCCTCTTGGAGGAGGTCACATTAACCTAACCACTGAACCACCACATTTACACAGGACCTGGGGAAAGAGACTCTTGGAGGGCTCCAAAAAACTGTTCTGCACACCAGGACCCAGGAGAAAGGAGCAGTGATCCCAAGAGAACTGACCCAGACATTCCATGAGTGTCCAGGAGTTCTCTGGGAGAGGCAAGGGTCAGCGGTGGCCTGCTTCAGGATCAGAGGCAGTGAGTGCAGCAGTGCGTGCATGGGACCTTTTGAAGCAGGTCACCATTATCTTCATTCAGTTCAGTTCAGTCGCTCAGTCGTGTCCTACTCTTTGGGACCCCATGAATCGCAGCAGGCCAGGCCTCCCTGTCCATCGCTATCTCAGAGTTCACTGAAACTCACGTCCATGGAGTCGGTAATCCCATCCAGCCATCTCATCCTCTGTCGTCCCCTTTTCCTCCTGCCCCCAATCCCTCCCAGAGTCTTTTCAATGAGTCAACTCTTCACATGAGGTGGCAAAGTACTGGAGTTTAGCTTTAGCATCATTCTTCCAAAGAACACCGAGGGCTGATCTCCTTCAGAATGGACTGGTTGGATCTCCTTGCAGTCCAAGGGACTCTCAAGAGTCTTCTCCAACACCACAGTTCAAAAGC
>NW_020867164.1:0-50273 GCF_003369695.1 Bos indicus x Bos taurus
AGGTCTCCCAACTTTGGATTTTTAAGTGCAGAGCTTTTGATAGTTATACACTATGCTGATTTCATTTTCATTTGTGTTTCAGCTCAGTCAGTTCAGTAGCTTAGTTGTATCCAACACTTTGTGACACATTGGACTGGAGCACACCCAGGCCTCCCTGTCTATCAACAACTCCCAGAGTTTGCTCAAACTCATGCCATTGAGCTGGTGATGCCATCTAACCATCTCAATCCTCTGTTGTCCCCTTCTCCCCTGCCTTCAATCTTTCCCAGCATCAGTGTCTTTTTCAAATGAGTCATCTCTTCACATCAGGTGGCCAAAGTATTGGAGTTTCATCAGCTTCAGCATCAGTCTGTTCCAATGATATTCTGGACTGATTTCCTTTAGGATGGACTGGTTGGATCTCCTTGCAGTCCAAGGGACTCTCAAGAGTCTTTTCCAACACCACAGTTCAAAAGCATCAATTCTTCTGTGCTCAGCTTTCTTTATAGTGCAACTCTCACATCCATATACAACTACTGGAATAACCATAGCTTGAACAGACGGACCTTTGCTGGCAAGATAATGTCTCTGCTTTTTAATATGCTGTAGATTGGTCATAAATTTTCTTTCAAGAAGCAAGCATCTTTAATTTCATGGCTGCAATCACCATCTGCAGTGATTTTGGAGCCCCCCAAAATAAAGTCTGTCACTGTTTCCCCATCTATTTGCGCCGTGAAGTGATGGGACCAGATGCCATGATATTAGTTTTCTGAATGTTGAGCTTAAAGCCAACATTTTCCATTTGTTTTACCTTGTTATTCATTCTGTAAATATTGACCAGATGCTAAAGTATAATCTGCTGATATTTGTATAGGCTATGTAACTGTATAGGATATGCATCTACCTCATTTGACCAGTCCTAGTTTTGATACCATGGACACCTTTTACATTATGTTTTGTCCAGTCCTCAATTCTGGGTCTAATTATATGGCAACTTTGCTTTTCAGCTCTTAAGAAAACATTCCTTATTTTTTGCATGTTTTTTGCACATTTGCGTTTTTCTACTGTCAAGACACTGAGTTGAATCTAAAAACTTATTGAGAGCTATTTAATGTTTGACATTAAAATCCTTTCTAGTTTAGCATTAAAATATTCCCCTGCTACTTGTATTAAGTGCTGATCATTTGTTTCTTGCCTTGAATCCATCGCATTAAATAGCTATTCCTAGGGAAACTCTCAAAACCAGGCTCCTTTGAGTCATTTATTCTTTGATCTTTATTATTCCAGGTCAAATATGTACTAAAGTATGTCAGTATATTTTTTTTCCCTTTTCCCATGTAATTAATATTTTGTCTTATTTAGAGTTAGATGACTGTAAAGTTGTGTGGCCTTGGGTAAGTTAGTTATCTATTTCCTTATTTGTAAAATGACACAAATGTATCTGACTGTATTGCTAAAAGGCAATGGATATAAAATGCCTAGCAATCTAATGCACATTAGCTAAGGGTGATATTTCAAATGGGAAATTTTAAAGTTCAAGAGGGTCTATTATCTAGAAATTTTTAATGTGAACTGAAAAATGAGTGTGGAAACAATATAAGTAGGAAAATTTTCTTAAAACATAGTCTCAAGTGCAAACTATCGCTTATATTTCATTTAATTTGTTTCAAGATTATTTTCTACTGAGATGAGTAAAAATAATATAATTTTAGCAGTGGATCATATAAAGAAGCACAGTGTCTTTCAAGTCACAACTTCACAGTTAGTATTCTTCAATGCCACCGTATTATTTCTAGAATAAACCTTATACTGGAGTCCCACTAATCCTTCTAACATTACATCCCACCAGTGCATCTTCACACATTTTATTTTTTTTTCTTTCCTCACTCCCCAAATCAACACTTCTGTGGTTGTTAATTGTATGTTTCAACTTGACTAAGCCATAGATTGCTCACATATCTGGTGAGACATTTTTCTGAGAGTTTCTATGAATCTGTTTTGGATGGGATTAACATTTGAATCAGCAGTGTACTCATTCATGTCTGACTGTGACCCCATGCAGTATAGCCCGCCAGGCTCCCCTGCCATGGGATTTTCCAGGCAAGAATACTGTAATGGTTGCCACTTCCTACTACTCAGAAGATCTTCCCACCCCGGGAATGAACTAGTGTCCCTGTGTCCTTCTACATTTGGCCAGAGAATTATTTACCACTGACCCTCTGGGAAGCCTGGAATTGTCAGCACGGAAAGAATATTGCCCTCCATACTTTGGGTAGGCTGTATCTAATCAATTGAACATTAGAATAGAAGAAAGAAAATATGGACCCTCTCCCATGTGAAAAAGAAAAAGTATCTTCAGCAGTTTGCCTTTCAACTTCACTTGCACCACTGTCTTTCCTAGGCCTTAAGGCTGTCCATTCATCATAATAGAACTGTACCATTGACTCTAATGAGTCTTGGTGGCTCACCTTTAGATTTGGACTTGTCAGCCACCATAGTCACATAAGCTAATTGTTTTTTTTATGGAGAACCATGACTAATACAACCACTCTTAATTACTGTAGTGCAAAATGAATGTTCTTACATTTGCCATGATCTGGCAAACATTTGAACTAGTTATAATCTTGAATTAGACTACTAATTTAAATTTTATTGTCACTCTCTTCTTAAAATATAAGCACTGATACTTTATCTTGACTATTAGAGTTTATATAAATACTGTATTTCCTATGTGCAACAGATGTGTCCTAGAAAAATAACGCAGGATCTGAAACAGTTATTTCATCATAGTATTATACTGCCTTTTCCACTTTCCAGTTTGTAAGCATTATGGATTTACCTGAACACTTTTCTTCATGTACTCTCTTTTTTGATACAATAATATATCCTAAATTTTTTTCAGTTTTCCTTTTTTATTTTGAGTTATAACTTTCTGTTTATATTCTCTTAGTGGTTAGGCATGATTTTTAAATACTTCCTAGAATAACAAATGAACTGTTCATCAGTATCACTTGTCCCATACAATAAAACAATTTGAAATTTTTATCCATTACTCTTTTGATTCTTCTAATTGTGTCTACCACTTTTATTCATGCTTTTATACAGTCAACCTTATAGGATATTGGATATATTGAGGATACGTAGTTAGCATCAACAATAAGGTTGTAACACATTGTAGCACCAATTAGAGAAACTTAAAATACTTCTTGAATCTTCATAAGTTCTCAGTGTGTTGTGACATGATCAACCTAATTTTAAAAGATCAGGAAGAACCCCAGAGAAATTCAGCAATTGTTTCAAATCTTAGAGACAAAAAGAAACAAGGAAGCAGTTCGAACACTGAACTCTTATCACTAAGTTTATATTCTTTCATATAACAGTGTTAACAAATTATGTCTTAATTTCATAACTGAATATAATATAAAACTTAGGTATTACCTAGTTGAGCATCACATTGAATGCTGGTACATATTTTCAGACATTGAATATGTCTAGATTTTAGACATTGTTATTTCAATGTTTTGTTTTCCTTTTACTTTTAAAACATGCATTTGCTTTCAGTCAAATTTGAAAAGAAAATTGAATTGTAAAAAAACAAAACAAAACCATATATTCCAATACTGAACAAAAAGGCTTTAAAAAACAAAAATCTATCAAATTGTTAATTAACAACAAAATTATACATGTTAATAATTTGTTATGGAATTTATGTTCACTAGTAGAAAATATGATTTTGCCTTCTGATAAATATACATTAGCTGCTGCTGCTAAGTCACTTCAGTCACGTCCGACTCTGTGCATACATTAGCTACAGCATTTCAATTACAAATATCAAGTTAAAAGTCTATTAAATGTGTTAATAACATATAAGGCACAAAGAGTTCAATATTCATGTTTATATATTTATCTCTTTTAACCAAGCAAGACCCTATGGGGGTCTTTCTGAGACAGAGCTCCACCCCAGTCCTCTACTTGCCTCTTGTTTGTGGAAAGGTCTTTAGCTTCCAAGGCCTTCTTCAACTTCCAAAGAATAAATTTAATCCGAGAAATGAGCAAATGCAGAAACAAAGGAAACAGTCAAGCCAGACAAAATAATAATGGTTTAAACCATTAAACCATTAAAGTCAGGGACCTCTAGTTCCTCCTCAAGGATTATAGGTAATGTTCTGAGATGTAACCCTGGAGTAATTTTTGCAGCTACTGAAATGCCCACCAGAGGGAAGAAATAAAGGGAGACACTAGACTAGTTGGAAGCACAAGGTTATTTATGTTGACTCCTGATAACCTCACCATAAGCCAAGAAGAATGTCCACCAGTTAGTCACATACCTCACAACCCCTCCCTCACCCTGTCTTTAAAATCGTTCCCTGAAACCACCCAGGAATTTGGACCTTTTGAGCGCTAGGTGCCTGGATTCCTTGCTTAATGCTCTGCATTAAATGCTATGTGTTTCTTCACCACAATCTATTGTCAGCTGATTGCTTTCACTATGTGTGAGTGAGAGGACCAAGGTTTGATTCAGTAACACTGAATTATAAAATCATAGGACTTAGAGAATCTAGAATAAGTGCAGCATATTCAATAAAGTATGTTCTAAGTATTAGATGGCGTGCAAGTAATTTAATAGATCAAAATTAACTTCAGTAACATGAAAAAATTTTAAGACAGTAATTTCTTATGACCTGTAACACAGACTTTTTCCTCCTTTTGTTTCTGCTGCTTAACTCCTTCAAGGTCTTTGATAACTGATATCTAGGTTTAGTATTTATTATAAACTAAAGGAACACATTGAATAAGACAAGATATTATTTCTCAAAGGACATTATCGATTTCATGATGCACAATAGATTTAGCTTGGATTGTGTTTTTCCCTTTTGCAACTCCCTGAGTGTTCAACATGTCTATATTCACCTGACCTTCCTCTTAAGAAACCTGTATGCAGGTCAGGAAGCAACAGTTAGAACTGGACATGGAACAACAGACTGGTTCCAAATAGGAAAAGGAGTACGTCAAGGCTGTATACTGTGACCCTGCTTATTTAACTTATATGCAGAGTACATCATGAGAAACGCTGGACTGGAGGAAGCACAAGCTGGAATCAAGATTGCCAGGAGAAATATCAATAACCTCAGATATGCAGATGACACTACCTTTATGGCAGAAAGTGAAGAGGAACTAAAAAGCCTCTTGATGAAAGTGAAAGAGGAGAGTGAAAAAGTTGGCTTAAAGCTCAACATTCAGAAAACGAAGATCATGGCATCTGGTCCCATCATTTCATGGGAAATAGATGGGGAAACAGTGGAAACTGTGTCAGACTTTATTTTGGGGGGCTCCAAAATCACTGCAGATGGTGATTGCAGCCATGAAATTAAAAGACACTTACTCCTTGGCAGGAAAGTTATGACCAACCTAGACAGCATATTAAAAAGCAGAGACATCACTTTGCCAACAAAGGTCCATCTAGTCAAGGCTATGGTTTTTCCAGAAGAATTGATGCTTTTGAACTCTGGTGTTGGAGAAGACTCTTGAGAGTCTCTTGGACTGCAAGGATATCCAACCAGTCCAACCTAAAGGAAATCAGTCCTGGATGTTCATTGGAAGGACTGATGTTGAAGCTGAAACTCCAGTATTTTGGCCACCTGATGCGAAGGGCTGACTTATTTGAAAAGACCCTGATGCTGGGAAAGATTGAAGGCAGGAGGAGAAGGGGACAACAGAGGATGAGATGGTTAGATGGCATCACTGAGTCAATGGACATGAGTTTGGGTAAACTCTGGGAGTTAGTGATGGACAGGGAGGCCTGGTGTGCTGCGGTTCATGGAGTCGCCAAGAGTTGGACACAACTGAGAGACTGAACTGAGCTGAACTAATATATAAAGACAAGATTAAAAAAATAAATAACTGTCTTTCTCTTCATGTTCTCTCCCAAGACAGAAGTTGTCATTTAGTTGCTAAGTCATGTCCAATTCTTTGGGTCCCCATGCACTGGAGTACACCAGGCTTCCCTGTTTCTTCACTATCTCCCAGAGTTTGCTCAAATTCATGTCCACTGATTCTATCTACCTTCTTATCCCTTGCTGTCCCCTTCTCCTTTTTCCTTCAATCTTTCCCAGTATCAAGGTCTTTTCCAATGAATGCGGCTCTTAACATCAGATGACCAAACTACTAGAGATGTAAGTATTTGTGAAAGTTACAGTTTTAAAGGCTCTTTATGCTCAGCAAAGTCTTGATAACTACCTCACCTTCTAAATTAAGTGTATGATTGCTCTGAATTCCAAAATGTTCCACAGATCAGTTCAGTTCAGTTGCTCAGTCGAGTCTGATTCTTTGCGACCCCATGAATCGCAGCTTGCCAGGCCTCCCTGTCCATCACCAACTCCCGGAGTTCACTCAGACTCATGTCCATCGAGTCAGTGATGCCATTCAGCCATCTCATTCTCTGTCATCCCTTTCTCCTCCTGCCCCTAATCCCTCCCTGAATCAGAGTGTTTTCCAATGAGTCAACTCTTCGCATGAGGTGGCCAAAGTACTGGAATTTTAGCTTTAGCATCATTCCTTCCAAAAGAAATCCCAGGACTGATCTCCTTTAGAATGGACTGGTTGGATCTCCTTGCAGTCTAAGGGACTCTCAAGAGTCTTCTCCAACACCATAGTTCAAAAGCATCAATCTTCAGTGCTCAGCCTTCTTCACAGTCCAACTCTCACATCCATACATGACCACAGGAAAAACCATAGCCACAGATAATTGTAATAAAAAATGTTTAATATTTGGTCCAGTAGAAGTCAAGACTATGAATAAGTTGATATTCAATAAACATAATTTGATTTTTAGGTGCCACTTTAGCAATTTTTTTAGTCATTCCTGATCATGCTGGATTCTGCTAGTTGCCCATGCCAAATCATTACTCCTCAAGATTTTACAGGTGTTTACAAAATTAAACCTAAATTCATTTATAAATTTTTGATATGTCCTTTTGGCTATAATTGGTACATTTCCAATAAATTTAAAAACATAAATAATATCCAAAAAAACTGACATACATTCATTTTAGTTTTGACTTTGCTCTTTTGTGAAAGTTTGCAATTAATCCTAGATTTCATCGTGCTCTTAGGTTTAATCTTACCAAGAATTTAGGGTCCTTAATTAATTAAGTTATTCAAAATGTATTTTCTAGGCAGAGATGTTTTTACCAGTTACCAATTTGAACATATTGTTTAGTTTGGATAGATACATGATTCTTTTGGAGAGATACATAATTGTCTAAGTGATTAAAACATTCTGAAGTGGAAATAGACTCTCAATTGAAGAAACTTTGTATGCAATCTATACATGTGAAAATAATTTAACATCAAGTGCTGGTCAACAAAAGAGATTTGACAATTTCTTATTCTTCTCATATGGGCCATGATATCATTTGGGAAGTCTCTAAATATATGCTAATTTGAGTGCCTGGTAGCTGAACTCAAGTGATCCCATTGAGACTAATCATAGTCTATAGAGTGCCTGATAAAGTATGGATGGAGTTTCCAGATACTGTACAGGAGACAGGGATCAAGACCATCCCCATGGAAAAGAAAATGCAAAAAAGCAAAATGGCTGACTGGGGAGGCCTTACAAATAGCTGTGAAAAGAAGAGAAGCAAAAAGCAAAGGAGAAAAGGAAAGATATAAGCATCTGAATGAAGAGTTCCAAGAATAGCAAGAGGAGATTAAAAGCCTTCCTCAGTGATCAATGCAAAGAAATAGAGGAAAACAACAGAATAGGAAAGACTAGAGGTCTCTTCAAGAAAATTAGAGATACCAAGGGAACATTTCATGCAAAGATGGGCTCAATAAAGGACAGAAATGGTATGGACCTAACAGAAGCAGAAGATATTAAGAAGAGGTGGCAAGAAATACACAGAAGAACTGTACAAAAAAGATATTCATGACCAAGATAATGACAATGGTATGATCACTGACCTAGAGCCAGACATCCTGGAATGTGAAGTCAAGTGGGCCATAGAAAGCATCACTATGAAAAAAAAAAAAAAGAAAGAAAGAAAGAAAGCATCACTATGAACAAAGCCAGTGGAGGTGATGGAATTCCAGTGGAGCTATTCCAAATCCTGAAAGATGATGCTGTGAAAGTCCTGCACTCAATATGCCAGCAAAGTTGGAAAACTCAGCAGTGGTCACAGGACTGGAAAAGTCAGTTTTCATTTCAATCCCAAAGAAAGGCAATGCCAAAGAATGCTCAAACTACCGCACAATTGCATTCATCTCACACGCTAGTAAAGTAATGCTCAAAATTCTCCAAGCCAGGCTTCAGCAATATGTGAACCGTGAACTTCCTGATGTTCAAGCTGGTTTTAGAAAAGGCAGAGGAATCAGAGATCAAAATGCCAACATCCCCTGGATCATCAATAAAGCAAGAGAGTTCCAGAAAAACATCTATTACTGCTTTATTGACTATTCCAAAGCCTTTGACTGTGTGGATCACAATCAACTGTGGAAAATTCTTCAAGAGATGAGGATACCAGACCACCTGACCTGCCACTTGAGAAACCTATATGCAGGTCAGGAAGCAACAGTTAGAATTGGACATGAAACAACAGACTGGCTCCAAATAGGAAAGGAGTACGTCAAGGCTGTATATTGTCATCCTGCTTATTTAACTTATATGTAGAGTACATCATGAGAAATGCTGGCTGGAAGAGGCACAAGCTGGAATCAAGATTGTTGGCAAAAATATCAATAACCTCAGATATGCAGATGACACCACCCTTATGGCAGAAAGTGAAGAGGAACTAAAAAGCCTCTTGATGAAAGTGGAAGAGGAGAGCGAAAAATTTGGCTTAAACCTCAACATTCAGAAAACGAAGTTCATGGCATCTGGTGCCATCACTTCATGGGAAATAGATGGGAAACAGTGGAAACCGTGTCAGACTTTATTTTTTAGGCTCCAAAATCACTGCAGATGGTGACTGCGGCCATGAAATTAAAAGACACTTACTCCTTGGAAGGAAAGTTATGACCAATCTAGATAGCATATTGAAAAGCAGAGACACTACTTTGCCAACAAAGGTCCATCTAGTCAAGGCTATGGTTTTTCCAGTAGTCATGTATGGATGTGAGAGTTGGACTCTGAAGAAAGCTGAGCACTGAAGAATTGATGCTTTTGAACTGTGGTGTTGGAGAAGCGTCTTGAGCGTCCCTTGGACTGCAAGGAGATTCAACCAGTCCATTCTAAAGGAGATCAGCCCTGGGTGTTCTTTGGAAGGAATGATGCTAAAGCTGAAACTCCAGTACTTTGGCCACCTCATGCGAAGAGTTGACTCATTGGAAAAGACTCTGATGCTGGGGGGGATTGGGGGTAGGAGGAGAAGGGGACGACAGAGGATGAGATGGCTGGATGGCATCACTGACTCAATGGATGTGAGTTTGAGTGAACTCCAGGAGTTGGTGATGGACAGGGAAGCCTGGCATGCTGCAGTTCATGGGGTCGCAAAGAGTCGGACACGACTGTGAGACTGAACTGAACTGAACTGATTGTTACAATTCCAAAGTACATTGCTTTTTTAAATAAAAATTGAATGTGTGTACATGTATATGTGAGAAGCCTACATACAAATATATTCAAGAAAAAATAATGACTGTAAACCTACAATTTACTAAGAGAAAAAAATAGATTTAGTTTTTGCCATTGCATTACATATCTTGCTAATCATTCTATTCATCTCTTCCTAGGCTACAAGTTTTATGTTGTATATATATAAATATCTGCAACCCCTGGGTGCAAAACTGTATCACTTGTGACTATGTGGTTGTGATGTCCCTTGACATCCCCTTGTGGAGGTTAACTAGTCAGTTGACTGTCAAGCCTTACCAATTATCAGCCCTAAGAATACATATAATGTCATATCAATACATAGCCTTTTCATCACTAGTGACACAATGATTTGAATTGCCCCAAGGTACATCTTATTTTTGGAAGTGTTCTGTATATTTTTTAAGAAGTTGCCAGTATAAATCCCCATGGTGGTTCTTTTGGCAAGAAACCAAAAAAAACAACTTTAAGTTCTGAAACACTGAGAGATCAACATCACATGAAGTGACAGGGTCACTTCAAAGAAGCTCAAGAGTTTGAAAAATGTTATGGTAATTTTTCTGCTAGGTTCTGAAATCATGCTAAAAATAAAAGTCACTGGCCAGTTTTGTAATGCTTATTTTATAGGTAGAACACAACACAAAGTAAAGAATATTAAATAACTTCACATGACCCATTGCATGATGTAGAATAAGTTAAACATTAATTCTTAGGACTTTTTAAGAGTGTCTTAGTAGGAAAATAAACTTCTAAGGAAATAATTTTGAAGTGCACCCTGCGTATATTCTACAATTATTAAAAATGTGGCTATCAAACCAGTCAGTCTTAAGGGAGAACAACCTTGAATATTCACTGGAAGGACTGATGCTGAAATTGAAGTATTTTGGTCATCTGATGCAAACAGATGACTCATTGGAAAAGACCCTGATGCTGGGAAAGATCGAAGGCAGAAGGAGAAGAGGGCATCAGAGAATGAGAGGGCTGGATGACATCACTAATGCATTGAACATGAACTCGGGCAAACTCCAGGAGATGGTGGGGGACAGGGAGGCCTGGCGTGCTGCAGTCCATGGGGTCGCAAAGAGGTGAACATGACTGGGCGACTGAGCAACAACAACAAAGCCAAGTATAACACTATAAATTGTGAAAAGTGAAACTGAAGAAACTGTGGTGGTAAAGTATACTTAGTGGGGAGTTGCTATAGTGACATGAATTGAAAAGATTTGTTTAGGGAAGTGAAAGTTAAGCTGAGACTTCACTAACAAAAAGATGAGCCAGAGCAAATGTGAATGCTTTTGTATGAAATATGGATGCAGTATCTCCAAGCTGAAAGAACAGCTTAGCTAAAGAAAGAAATTCCTGGTGTCTTTGAGTAGCTAAATATAGGACAAGATGTATGCAAAGTACAGGGAATAAGAATTCAGGATCCTGCTGCTACTTTTGTATTAAACAGTCAATTATCTTTCATAAAAAAAAAAAAAAATTGCCAACACATTTACCATTTCCAGTGCTATTTTCTTCTGTTGATTCAAATTTTTATCTGGAATCATTTTCCTTCTTCCTGAAAAATTTCATTTGACAATAGCACAGATCCTGGAAGAAGGAAAGAATAAATATATAGTTATATCAGGTTCTTACATTTTATCTGAAGTGGTATATTGCTTAAAGTTCAATTCAGTTCAGTCACTCAGTCGTGTCCAACTCTTTGCGACCCCATGGACTGCAGCACGCCAGGCCTCCCTGTCCATCACCAACTCCCGGAGTTTACTCAAACTCACGTCTGTTGAGTTGGTGATGCCATCCAGCCATCTTACCTCTGTCATCCCCTATTTAGGAGCTATTTATGTGAAATAGGAAGATCCTGAATAGTTTTCATCAGAGAGGTAATGAAATACATTTCACTCCATCAAAAATAATACAGAAAGAAGATACAAAGGGTTGGGGCGGGGAAGCATTTGGTGGCAGATTGAAAGCACAAAATGGCTTTGGTGGCTGCCCAAAGACTGAATTAAGGAGTCAATTTGAATTTTGGAGCTATATTAGCAGGCTACTGCTGTAATAAATAGATGTACATAAAATGTCTCCACTAACAACGCAGCTAACATAATAAATGTAACAGGTCCTTGCTGTGTTTGCATATTTTCTTTCAAAATTAAACAATAATTTGATTCAGAGTTTTCTCAAATTAATAGATGCCTCAGGGTATTTGCAGACTCTATCCTATATATTTGAGCTTAGAATATTTATCTTCCACACAAATTGCAGTGAAAATTCCTTCCCTATCTATTAGGTGTCTGAGGCTGAAAACGTTCTACTCTCAGTTAAAAAAAAAGAAATCAGTTCCTTTGGTATATATAATATTTTCATTTTAATTAATGGAAAATATAAAGTGACAAATAAACTTTAGTAAAACCATTATCTCAGGTTGACTTTCAATATTCATTTCATTACAAATTTAAATTTGATCACAGATTTTCTTTTCAGACCATGGTGAAGTAATAAGGACTGGGTTTAGTCTCCTGCCTTAGACAAGATATATGAAAAAAAAAGATTCAGACATTGGGTAATAGATAACATAGAACAATGACTGGGAAAGATAAAAAAAGGTAATGATACTTAGAATTCTTGTTTATTGGCTTGAGAGAGTCCCCAGGCCACAAAACTGGGAAGGGTAATCCAAACAGAACCCCGAAGTCTCACTAAACTGAGGACATTAAAGTGAGATTTTCAGATTACCAGATGTTCAGACATTACAGAGCAGATCCCTGTGAACTGTGAAGAGAGAAAACTGCATGGAGAAGGAAGAGCTGCACAGAGAGCTGGCTCAGGAGAGCTACAGAGCATTTCCTTCTGGACTTCAGTTGAGTATTGATCAGCGCATAGCTATGGATATACATGCTCAAGGCAAGCAAGAGAGTATTGAGAGGTTACACCAAAAAGAAGAGGGTCAAACAGTCACCAGAGCTCAGGGGGCTGGAAATCTGTGTTCCTATTAGCAAGGGTAGGAAAAAACTTCAAATAAATAAATGGGACTTCAGGTAGAGTGCTTAGAAGGCTCACTGGTGGGTTCATGCCCAGTCATGTCCAACTCTTTGTGACCCCATCTACCTTGTAGGAAAATATTTGCAGACTTAGGTATAGAATTATATTAAATTATATCTGAATTTAATGAAAATGTCCCCATCTGAAAAAATTACATTTGAAGACATTAATAATAGTAATCGCTGCTGATAATGATTGAAATTAAATTTAAATCATAGGAAAATATAATCAAAACTCGGTAAAATACATGTGCTCATTTATTTCAAAAGTTTACATTTTTTGTTATCTTAAGAGGCTTTATTTCCTGAAAAACTCAATAACTTGTTGCAAATTGCCCAAAACACAAACTCAGCTAATTTTTGGCATTGGTTTGTTAAGCTGTAGTAACTAACAAAATGCTAATCCCAAAGCTTTCATCAGGCCAGTTTTTTTATAACTCCCTGATATGAAAAATTGGCATGGTAATGCCATACCATAGGGGAAAAATTAAATTTTTCATAATTTTAATATATAATTTTAATTTTATAATTTAAAGTTACATAATATTAAATATTTTAACTGTCCCATTTTGGACTTAATCTCATCACTTTTTTTTTTACTTTAAAAAAAAATGACAGACACATTTATATTCACCAAAAAGTTATTTCATAACTATGTGTTGGGCATTATTCTAGGGACAAGATGAATAAAACAGTCTTTGACCTCAAGTACCATACACTGTATAATGGAAGAGAACAATTAAGAACAAAGAGATAGATACCTCCTCACTTCATTCTCTGTGAATCTTCTCATCTCACATAGATTAAAGAGGGTTCAGGATGGGGAACACATGTATACCTGTGGTGGATTCATTTTGATATTTGGCAAAACTAATACAATTATGTAAAGTTTAAAAATAAAATAAAATTAAAAAAAAAAAACAAAAAAACACAAAAATCTTAGCATAGCCTACAAAGACCCACATGGGTTGCATCCCGACCCACATACGGGTAGACATTCATTCAAACATTTCAGTCAAATCCCTTCTGCTCCAGTCACTATGACCTTTTTTTTTTTTCCTTTAGTATCAATCAGAAGCATAGTTCTCTATCAGGGTTTTTATAGCTATTACTCCTTTTGTCTGGAACTCTTCAATTGCAAGCATCACTGGCCCCTTCATCACCTTCACGTTTCTGGAAATTATCAACTTGTCAGTGTGTGTGTTTGTGTGTTTTAATACCCTATTTAACATTGAAATCTATTATTTAGCTTGAGTATTCTAAATTATTGCTTCATGCATTATCTACATTGAATGAGCAACTCTTTTAAATTCCTCTTCCTTTCTCTCTCTTATACTTATCTTTAAAAAGGATAACTCAGTGGCTGTTTTAGGAATAGAATAAATATGAGCAAGGTCTGAAGTAAGGAGTCCAGTTTGGAGACTGGAGACTATCAGAATGACCCAAGTGAGGACTGATGTTGTCTAGTAGTGAAGTCATAGCAGTGTAGGAGATGAGATGTTATTAGGTACTGGAACCAGCTGAGGTTAGTGTCAAGAGAATTTCCTGATGAAATGGATGTGGATGGTTAAAAACAAAGAGCAAAATAAGACAAGTGTACATTTTTTGTTGCCTGAGCAACTGGAAGGTTGGAGTTTCTATGAACTAAAGTTGAAAAAGGACATTTGATACTCAAATATATTCAAAGACTTCAGTTCAGTTCAGTTGCTCGGTCATGTCTGACTGTTTTCAACCCAATTGCCTGCAGCACACTAGGCTTCCTTGTCCATCACCAACTCCTGGAACTTGCTCAAACTCATGTCCATTGAGTCAGTGATGCCACCCAACTATCTCATCCTCCGTTGTCCCCTTATCCTCCTGCCTTCAATCTTTCCCAGCATCAGGGTCTTTTCTAATGAATCCATTCTTGGAGCTTCAGCTTCAACAACAGTCCTTCCAATGAATATTCAGGACTGATTTCCCTTATGACTGATTGGTTTGATCTCCTAGCAGTCAAAGACTTAGGCCTGATCAAATATTTGATCAAATATTCAAAGACTTAGGCCTAATCAAATATTTGTAAAACTTTAATGTTCAGTAGTGAAGACAAATGCATCTACTGTTGATAGAAATCTTGTATTCTGATGACATCGAGGGCCCAGGTATTAAAGTCACAGAAACTTGGATAGTGCTTCAAAATGTAGAGACTGTTTGTATTTTTTTAATGTTGATTTATAAGAGTTTCACCACCTGATCTGCCTCTTGAGAAATTTGTTTGCCAGTCAGGAAGCAACAGTTAGAACTGGACATGGAACAACAGACTGGTTCCAAATAGGAAAAGGAGTTTGTCAAGGCTGTATATTGTCACCCTGTTTATTTAACTTATATGCAGAGTACATCAGGAGAAACGCTGGACTGGAAGAAACATAAGCTGGAATCAAGATTGCCAGGAGAAATATCAATAACCTCAGATATGCAGATGACACCACCCTTATGGCAGAAAGTGAAGAGGAACTCAAAAGCCTCTTGATGAAAGTGACAGTGGAGAGTGAAAAAGTTGGCTTAACGCTCAACATTCAGAAAACGAAGATCATGGCATCCGGTCCCATCACTTCATGGGAAATAGATGGGGAAACAGTGGAAACAGTATCAGACTTTATTTTTTGGGGCTCCAAAATCACTACAGATGGTGACTGCAGCCATGAAATTAAAAGACTCTTACTCTTTGGAAGGAAAGTTACGACCAATCTAGATAGCATATTCAAAAGCAGAGACGTTACTTTGCCAACAAAGGTTCGTCTAGTCAAGGCTATGGTTTTTCCTGTTGTCGTGTATGGATGTGAGAGTTGGACTGTGAAGAAGGCTGAGCGCAGAAGGATTGATGCTTTTGAACTGTGGTGTTGGAGAAGACTCTTGAGGGTCCCTTGGACTGCAAGGAGATCCAACCAGTCCATTCTGAAGGAGATCAGCCCTGGGATTTCTTTGGAAGGAACGATGCTAAAGCTGAAACTCCAGTACTTTGGCCACCTCATGCGAAGAGTTAGCTCATCGGAAAAGACTCTGATGCTGGGAGAGATTGGGGGCAAGAGGAGAAGGGGATGACAGAGGATGAGATGGCTGGATGACATCACTGACTTGATGGACGTGAGTCTCAGTGAACTCCGGGAATTGGTGATGGACAGGGAGGCCTGGAATGCTGTGATTCATGGGATCGCAAAGAGTCTGCAGTGATTTTGGAGTCCCCAGAAATAAACTCTGTCACCGTTTCCACTGTTTCCCCATTTATTTGCCATGAAGTGATGGGACTGGATGTCATGATCTTAGTTTTCTGAATGTTGAGTTTTAAGCTAGCTTTTTCACTCTCCTCTTTCACTTTCATCAAGAGGCTCTTTAGTACTTCTTCACTTTCTGCCATAAGGGTGGTGTCATCTGCATATTATCTGAGGTTATTGCTATTTCTCCCAGCAATCTTGATTCCAGCTTTTGCTTCATTCAGCCCAGTGTTTTTCATGATGTACTCTGCATGTAAGTTAAATAAGCAGGGTGACAATATATGGCCTTGACATACTCCTTTTCCAATTTGGAGCCAGTCTGTTATTCCATGTCCTAGTAACCACCTTTATTTCCTTACTACTAATACACGTCACCTACTAGAATTACTAACTTGAGAATCAAATAAGCAAATACGTGTTGTTACACTACATCCTGCAGCATCTACTAGTACTGAATTATTGCACAGATAATAAAACTTCTCACATTATATTACCTTCAATCACACATGGGAGACCCAAAGAAGTTACTGAGCAGAATTTCATCTTAATTACCAACTAAGCCCTGTGATTTCTACCAAAAATTATAATAATAGAGCTACTGAAATGGTTTTGGTCTATTTCAGTTCATTTTTTTTTTTCCATTCATCACCAAAGAGGGGAAAAAGAATCATGTTAAAGAGAAAGGTGTTTAAGGAGCTATTTTACCATGAATATTAGATAAATGGAAGATAGAATTTTAATTAAACTCTCTCTAGCCTCATCAGATTAACAATGTTTAAAGCTGGCTTGTTTATTGGGAAGGTCTGTTTTAGCTTTTCTGGATTATCTCAGTCATTTTCATTAGTGAAATCTTTAATCTGCTCTTCATTACAAATGAAAGGGTAGAGGTCCATATCTATTGGATCTGAGATAAATCTTGTGTTTAAGCTGCTTGGTGAATTATTTAGGCATAAACATATTAGAAAGTTTAAAGACTCAGAGTCCAAGAATAATAATAGATTCATTCAGATTTGACACTTTTAATAACATTTTATGTAATATTATAGAATGTAGGAGGAGAGTGAACATGTATCTGTGTGTGTGTTTATAAATATATGGACATATTTTTTATACTGTCTTTCCAAGTTAAGAAATGTATACTGATTTTAGTAAATCATATGTAAAGGATTGCCTTTACAGAATTAACTAAATTTGGGAAACAGGCAGTATATTTTTATTATTTTTGCTTATGATTCAAACGTTATGAGCTCTTTCATTTAATTTTCCCTCTAAGAAAATTATTTAGTCTGATGCCCATTAACTGAAAAAAAGTAGAAAGAAAGTGTTAGTCACTCAGTCATGTCCAACTCTGTGACCCCATGGATTGTAGTCTGCCAGGCTCCTCTATCATGGAATTCTAATAATTTTTTTTTCAAATATTAAATTAAAATTCACTGTAGAATACACTCTGAATTGATAAATTTTATAATAAGTACTTGTTATATGATAAATTTTCAAAGAGTGATATATTTACACCCATTTGAATGCAGAGTTCCAAAGAATAGCATAGAGAGATAAGAAAACCTTCCTCAGTGACCAAAGAAATAGAGGCGAACAATAGAATGGGAAAGACTAGAGATTTCTTCAAGAAAATTAGAGCTACCAAGGGAATATTTCATGCAAGGATGGGGTCAATTAAGGACAGAAATTGTATGGACATAACAGAAGAAGAATATTAAGATGAGGTGGCAAGATTACACAGAACTGTACAAAAAAGATCTTCATGACCCAGATAATCACGATGGTGTGATCACTCACCTAGAGCCAGACATCCTGAAATGTAACGTTAAGTCGGCCTTAGGAAGCATCACTATGATCAAAGCCAGTGGGGGTAATGTTGAGCTATTTAAAATCCTAAAAGATGATGCTGTGAAAGTGCTGCACGCAATATGCCAGCAAACTTGGAAATGAAGCAGTGTCCACAGGATTGGAAAAGGTCAGTTTTCATTTCAACCTCAAAGAAAGGCAATGCCAGAGAATGCTTATACTACCACACAATTGCACTCATCTCACACGCTAGTAAAGTAATGCTCAAAATTCTCCAAGCCAGTCTTCAACAGTATGTGAACCATGAACTTCCAGATGTTCAAGCTGGTTTTAGAAAAAGCAGAGGAACCAGAGATCAAATTGTCAGCATCCGTTGGATCATTGAAAAATAAGAGAGTTCCAGAAAAAGCATTTATTTCAGCCTTTGATTGTGTGGATCACAATAAACTGTGGAAAATTCTGAAAGAGATGGGAATATCAGATCACCTTACCTGCCCCCTGAGAAATCTGTATGCAGGTCAGGAACAACAGCTAGAACAGATGACACCACCCTTATCGCAGAAAGTGAAGAACTAAAGAGCCTTTTGATGAAAGTGAAGGAGGAGAGTGAAAAAGATGCTTTAAAGCTTAACATTCTTAAAACTAAGATTATGTCATCCAGTTCCATCACTTCATGTCAAGTAGATGGGAAAACAGTAGAAACAGTGACAGACTTTTTTTTTGGACAGGGGTGGGCTCCAAAAATCACTGCAGATGGTGACTGCAGCCATGAAATTAAAGATGCTTACTTCTTAGAAGAAAAGTTATGACCAACCTAGATAGGATATTAAAATGCAGTGACATTACTTTGCCAACAAAGGTCCATCTAGTCAAAACTATGGTTTTTCCAGTGGTCATGTATGGATGTGAGAGGTGGACTATAAAGAAAGCTGAGTGTCGAAGAATTGATGCTTTTGAAAGGTGGTGTTGGAGAAGACTCTTGAGAATCCCTTGGACTGCATGGAGATCCACCAGTCAATCCTAAAGGAAATCAGTCCTGAATATTCATTGGAAGGATGGATATTGAAGCTGAAGCTCCAATACTTTGGCCATCTTATGTGAAGAACTGACTCATTTGAAAAGGCCCTGATGCTGGGAAAATTGAAGGCAGGGGGAGAAGTGGACGAGAGAGGATGAGATGGTTGGATGGCATCACTGACTCAATGGACATGAGTTTGAGTAATCTTCAGGAGTTGGTGATGGACAGGGAGGCCTGGTGTGCTGCAGTCCATGGGGTCACAAATGTTCTGGCAGGACTGAGCAACTAAACCAAATTGAACTCTTCCTATTAATGTTATAATCTATTGATTGATATGCTTATGCTAAATCAACTTTTATTCCTGTGATAAATCCCACTTGGCCATATGTTGTTCGATTCATTTTGCTAGTATGTTGTTAATAACTTTCACTTTGTTATTTGTAAACAATTTATAAATTTTTTATCCAATATTTTTTTCCTTTGGATTCTTTATCTGTCTTTGGTGTCAGGATAATGCTAAACTCATAGAATGAGTTGGAAGTGTTCCATTCTCTTCTATTTTTTCCATATATTTGAGAAAAATTATTTTTAACTTTTTAAAATGTTTGATAGCCTTCATCACTGAAGTCATCTGAATTATTTTTTGGGGAAAGTTTTTGATTACTGATTCAATATCTTTAGTTTTATAAGTATATTGATATTTTCTATTTATTCTTAAATCAGCTTAGGAAATGTGTGTTTATAGGAATTGCCTATTTTGCTATATTATCTAATATGTCAGAGCACAATTTTATATATTTCTTTATAATGCTTTTCTTTTTGTAAAATTGGTAGTAATATCCCTGTGTGAATGCTAATTCACTACAGTATTGTCTGACTGTTGCGATCTGTCAGGCTCCTCTGTCCATGGGATTCTCCAGGCAAGAATACTGGTTGGGTTGCCATGCCCTCCTCCAGGGGATCTTCCAGACCCAGGGATCGAACCTGCATGTCTTACATCTCTGCATTGGCAGGTGAGTTCTTTATCACTAGTGCCACCTGGGAAACCCAGTAATATCCCTATTTTCACTTTCAATTTCAGTTATTTTTTTTTCTCCTCTCTTTTTTCTTTATCATTAAAGTAAAATGCTTTTCAATTTTGTTGATCATTTAATAGAGCCACCTTTTAGTTTGTCAATTATCTTGCTTTTATAACCTCTATTTTATTTACCTAGTTAGTTGCTCAGTCATGTCCGCCTCTTTGTGACCCCAGGTTCCTCTATCCATGGAATTCTCCAGGCAAGAAAACTGGAGTGGGTAGCTGTTCCCTTCTCTAAGGGATCTTCCCAACCAAGGGACTGAACCCGAGTTTCCTGTATTGCAAGCAGATCTTTACCATCTGAGCCACCAGGGAAGCCCTCCACTCTAATATTTAGTATTTTCTCTCTTTTACTAATCTTGAGCTTAGTATGCTGTTCTGTTTCTAGTTACTCAAGGTGTAAAATTAAGGTTTGGATTGAGTTCATTCCTCTTTTTTAATGGATGCATTTTCAGCTATAAATTTCTCTCTGATCACTGTTTTTGTTGAATCCCATTAAGTTTTGGCATATTGTGTTTGGCATTTTTATTCATCTATAAGTATTTTCTAATTTCCTCTGTATTTTTTCCTCTGTATTTTTCCTCTGTATTCCTCTAATTTTTTTTTTTTTTCTTTTTGGACTTTTTGGTTGTTCAAAGTGTGGCTTTCAGGTGATGCTAGTGGTAAAGAACCCATCTGCCAATGCTGAAGACTTAAGAGACATGAGTTCTATCCCTGGGTTGGGAAGATTCCCTGCAGAAGGAAATAACAACCCACTCTAGTATTCTTGCCTGGAGAATCCCACGGATGGAGGAGCCTGGAAGGCAACAGTCCACAGAGTCACAAAGAGCTGGCCATGACTGAAGCAATTTAGCACACATACACACGAGTGAGCTGTTTCTACATATATGTGAATTCTCCAGTTTCTTTTCTGTTATTAAAGTGTAGCTTCCTTCCATTAACTTCAGAAAAGATAGTTTCCATGATTTCAAGTATTTCAAATTCATTTAGACTCATTTAGGGGCCTAATGTGATCTGTCTTGGAAAATGTTCGATGTGTCCTTAAAATTGTGTTTTTTGCCTTTAGCTGTGCCTTATAATTTTTTCTTCATCACTGGATATGATGCATCAGGTAAAATGATCTTCTGTAAATCAGCTTTTAGCAATGTGGTAGTTAGGTAGTGGTGGATAGGAATTGTTCTATAGTTCTCTGATTAGGTCTATGTTCTTTTGTGCACCTATACCTTGAACTGTGAATTTAACATGTGTTTCTCAGTGCAACCCCCAATCCCTACCCCTTAGATTAGACTTGATGGCTAGAGACAGCTGTATTTGGATATTTTCCCTCCTTAGGGCAGTTAGGCTTTGATGGTACTCTGGGAGGTTAGGCTCTGGTTAACTAATTTCCCCTGAGAGACCTTGTTACGAACAGAATGCTCTGATGTATTTCATAATGGTTCCTTTTCCCTTCCCCTGATGGAAGACAAGGGGATTTTTCTTAGTATTTATTGTCGGAAAATGGTCAGGCTCCTGTAGATATAGTGCACAGTATTGTGGGAACTCCCTTCTGACTAGATTCCCCTTGAATTTTTAACTCTCAGAAATTGTTGACACTGAGTCTTCAGCAATTCGCTGCTTACTGCTCAGATCGTCTCACCCCAGCACTGTTTCCTAAGGCAGTTTCTGGCCTTGATAAGTCAAGAACCCTGTAAATGCCTCTGTCTCTCTAATATTGGAGGCAACAATTAGCCCTGCATTCTTTCTTTTCTTGTAGATCCAAGAAGAGTTATTGACTTTTCAGTCTGTTTTACTTTTTACTGTTTAGGACAGTGTCAACTTCTAAGCCTCCTACATGTGTAAATGGCTTTGCTTGTTTTTTGATATTTTGGGGGGAAATAAAATCTGAAAATTGTCGGTATTTTACTGTTTTCTTCATTTTTAAACTGTTTCTACATAATATAGAATTCTGTGTTATTACTCCCTTCTCCCACCGTCTCATCCAATATTTAAAGCTGTTTTCCCTATGTATTCTAGATTCTTCTTCATTTTCCTGATGATAGGTCTATACTTATTCTTATCAGGATTCTAAGTAATGAATAATTCCCATTTCAACTTCCATTTGCCTTTTACTATTTTTTAATTATTATTTATGGTTTTCATCAGGATAAATGATAGGGTGCAATATGATTTTTTTAGATTTGATGGCATCGTCAAGTGAAATTTGGTCATACTTGTTTTGATTTTTATTTCAGTGTTCATCTCTCTCTCTCTCTCTTTCTCTCTCTCTCTCTGTGTATGTGTGTGTCTATTCATTTTGTCTTTTCTATTCTTCAGGAAATCCAATTTTACTCCAGTTATGCCTCAGTTAGATCACTACATAGTGTCTCACAAGTCATTAAAACATGTTCACTTTCTTCAATTTTTCTTTCTCTTAGTGCTTCTGTTTGGATAATGATGTTTTGAATATGATTACTCTTTTACAATTATGTTTTGCAAGTTGTATCCAATGCCTTTAAAAAATCTAGATATTGAATTAATTATAGGAGTTTTGTTTAGTTCTTTATTATAATTTTCCAGTATCGTCTAAAATTTGTCATCCCTGCAAACATACTGCCAACTTCTTATGATTCATTAAATATGTATCATTTAATTTTAAGAACTTGTCCATGTATTACAGTATCTGGACTGTTTTTGTTTCTTTCATATTGACTGATTTTTTTTTTCCTTTATAGTATGAATGTCATTTTTTAAATGTGCTTTCTTAAAATTTTGGACTGTATTCTCAGATATTCCCTTTTCAGTGTAGTCTTACCCACTGATTAATATCTGGCACTTGAATATATGTTTGCTCATTAATTTTGTCTTTTAATCATAATAATGTTTGCTCTATGCTGCCAGGATATATATATATATTTTTTTTCTTATTTGTCTATTGCTAAAAACATGGCTCATAGGACTGTCAAAGACACACAGAAGACACCAGTAAGTCTTGTTCAATAAATCAATTTATTTATTCATGAATACATTTTGTACACCTTTAAAATAGTTTAGACTATTTCCCATGAATATTACATACCTAAGTAAATTTTGAGTTCCTGTCTTCAAATAAACTCAAAGCTATAGTACTTTTCATAGGTAAAGCTCCTTCTATGCTTAGAGAAACAAGCTTATTTTAGAAAATTTAAGAAGACATATTAACATGAATATTGTCAATAACTTCTAAACACTATCTAAGCTAAATAACACAGTAGAAGTCCTCAGGGAGCATTTTCATTATTAAAAGTACTTAAAGGAGTGAATGAGTGACAAATAGATCCTTAAAGATTCTCTTGGGGAGACAAGATGAGTAATTTTTGTGTCTTTGTAGTTTAAGGTCCTTAGAAACCAAAGTGTAAATACAAACTGTATAAGGATTTGATAAATATCACTAATGATTGTAAGTAAAATTCATATATGTACCACATGTAAACAAATAAAATATTTATCAAAAATATAAAAAATTTTTTAAATATGCTATTATGAAGGAAGATACAGATAGGACCAAGAGGAAATGGAAAATCTGAGAGAAGACATTTTTCCTTTCTGAACAGTCAAGAAATTAATGTAGTTAATTTTTGGAGGGGTAGGAAGTTGCTTATTTTCTTTGTTGGAAAGGAAAATTATCAACAATGAATTACAAGTGGAAATACATGTATTTTTATATGGTAGTGTGAAAATTTATTTCAAACAAACAAAAGATAATGATCTATGTGCAAATTATCTAAAATTATAGAGCTTTCCTAAAATAAAATTAGATTTTCTAAATTGAGCTTTATGTGCCTCTAAATAATTACTAATCTTTTTAACACAAAATTGAAGTTCTGTATATCCAATACTCATTTTGGGTTTAGAAGTCTTCAGAACCTTTGATTTAGTCAGCAGATGACATTACCCAGCTTCAACAATACTGAAGTACTTTCTTCTGATGCTATAGTATAAGGAGAGCATTTCTTCCCTTTTTCATGAACTTGAACCACAGAGCAAACTACCTTTATAAACTGTTTTTAAAAAATAATTGCTAATATATTTGAAGTTTTGGCATATTTATTAAAATATAAAAATATTTAAATTTTTATGTTAAACATCCAACTAAAAGTATATAGTCACCTTTGATATAATTTTTACTTCAAGGTGAATTTTATAGAGGGATCTATTTCACATTTTGGAACATATTATTTAAATTTAATTTCTTCTAGAGAGATACCTGTTACTAAACAACTTACAACAGTATCCTTCTTTCTTATTTTTAAAATATTGATACCGTTCTCCCAATTTTTACAGTTTGCTACACAAAAGAGCTTTATCAATACATGTGTTTTGTTAATATGCCAAATATATGTAGATATACATACATATAACAAGCATATATATGTATATATACATATATATAGAAATGTATATACACACACATGATCAACATTGAAAAGTATATAACACAAAATAGTCATGCAACTGAAAAATGTTGAATTTGTAAAATAACAAATGAATAAGTGGAAACAACCTAGACTGTGAATACCTTATCTCATTTGATTGGGCTGGGAAATGTTCTCATACATCATATATAAAAGAATGAAAAAACACTATGATTGACTATTCAATCATAGATTGAACATGATTGACAGTTCAGTTCAGTCACTCAATCCTGTCAGACTGCAACACTGTGGACTGAGACACGCCAGGCTTCCCTATCACCAACTCCCAGAGCTTGCTCAAACTCATGTCCATTGAGTCAGTGATGGCATCCAAAAATTTCATCCTTTGTCATCCCCTTCTCCTCCTGCCTTCAATCTTTCCCAGCATCAAGGACTTTTCCAAGGAGTCGGCTCTTCGAATCAGATGGCCAAAATATTGAAGTTTCAGCTTCAGTATCAGTCCTTCCATGAATATTCAGGACTTATTTCCTTTAGGATGGACTAGTTGGATCTCCTTGAAGTCCAAGGGACTCTCAAGAGTCTTCTCCAATACCACAGTTCAAAAACATTGATTCTTCAGTGCTCAGCTTTCTTTATAGTCCAACTCTCATATCCCTACATAACTACTGGAAAAACCATAGCTCTGACTAGATAGGCCTTCCTTTGTTGGCAAAGTAATATCTTTGCTTTTTAACATGCTGTCTAGTTTGGTCATAGCTTTTCTTCCAAGGAGCAAGCATCTTTTAATCTCATGGCTGCAGTCACCATCTGCAGTGATTTTGGAGCCCCTCAAAATAAAGTCCATCACTGTTTCCATTGTTTCCCCATCTATTTGCCATGAAGTGATGGGACTGGATGCCATAATCTTAGTTTTCTGAATGTTGAGCTTTAAGCCAACTTTTTCACTCTGCTCTTTCACTTCCATCAAGAGGCTCTTTTGTTCCTCTTCACTTTCTGCCATAAGGGTGGTATCATCTGCATGGCTGAGGTTATTGATGTTTCTCCTGGCAATCTTGATTCCAGTTTGTGCTTCATGCAGCCCAGCATTTCACATGATGTACTCTGCATATAAGTTAAATAAGTAGGGTGACAATATACAGCCTTGATGTATTCCTTTCCCAGTTTGGAACCAGTCTGTACTTCCACGTCTGGTTCTAACTGTTGCTCCTTAACATGCATACACGTTTCTCAGGAGGCAGTTAAGGTGGTCTGTTATTCCAATCTCTTGAAGAATTTCCCACAGATTGTTGTGATCTACACAGTCAAAGGCTTTGGAGTAATTAACAAAGCAGAAGTGGATGTTTTTCTGGTGTGATTGACTGTAGTTTGCATTTTTCCTCTTAAGTTCAATATGATCAATTCAGTGGAAGTTCAGTTCAGTTCAGTCACTCAGTCGTGTCTGACTGTTTGCAACCCCATGAATCGCAGTAAGTTAGTACTATTTAAATTGAGGGTGGAGATTTGCGCTATTCTACAAATGTTACTAGTTCATTATGAGGTTAGTGTATAAATTGATAGTAACCTTTTGTAACCATATAATGTATATAATTCCAAATATAATGTATAATGCATAATTATATATTATAAAATATACAATCTCATATAATATATATAATTCCAGTTTAATTTGGAAACTTTTGTATCTATATAATGTATATAACTTATGACATAGTAATTCAAATTTCTAGATTATATTCCAGAGATTTATATAAGAAGTTTCGTAGCAGCAATATTGTTCTAGCTCCAAACTGAAACCTGTTTTAGTGTGCATTAGCCACTGAATTAATAAATAAATTTTGGTATATTCATATATTGCATCTTCGCTGGTGGTTCAGATGGTAAAGAATCCACCTGCAATGCAGGAGTGTGCCGTGCTGTGCTTAGTTGCTCCATTCTGTGCGACTCTGCAACCCCATGGACTGTATGAAGCCTGCCAGATTCCTCTGTCCATTGGATTCTCCAGGCAAGAATACTGGAGTGTGTTGCCATTCCCTTCTCTAGAGGATCTTCCTGACCCAGGAATTGAACCAGAGTCTCTTGCATTGCAGGCAGATTTTTACCGGCTGAACTACCAGGGAAGCCCAATGCAGGAGACCCAGGTTCAATCCCTTGGTCCAGAAGGTCCCCTGGAGAAGGGAATGGCAATCTACTCCAGTATTTTTGCCTGGGAAATCCCATGAACAGGGGAACCTGGTGGTCTACAGTCCATGAGGTCACAAAGAGTCAGACATGACTTAGCAATTAGCACACATATTCTTATCATTGAATCTTATCGCACAGTGAAAATAAATTAGGTGAAGTAAAGCAATATAATTAGCATGCTTGAATTTCAGGAACATAATGGTGAATGAACAAACAATTGAATGAAAGTATCAACAGTGTGATTCTAATCATATAAAGTTTGAAAACAGAAAATTGAAGGATAATTTTGTTTTAATTTTTTATTATGTTTTTTTTTACTTTACAATATTGTATTGGTTTTGCCATACATCAACGTGAATCCGCCACTGGCGTACACGTGTTCCCAATCCTGAACCCCCCTCCCACCTCTCTCCCCACACCATCCCTCTGGGTCATCCCAGTGCACCAGCCCCAAGCTTCCTGTATCCTGCATGGAACCTGGACTGGCGATTTGTTTCTTATATGATATCATACATGTTTGATTAGCAACATTTTTTTTTAATTTATAAAGAAAACCATGAAGAAATAAATAAGAATTTCCAGATAAGGTAACCTTTGAGATAAGCATCATAAGGACTCTTGTGGCTTTTTAAATACTAATTTTGTCTACTAAAAAAGTAAAAATTTTTTACTAGAAAATTAGTAAGTTCATTCATAGATGGATACTTTCTATTAGCTTAAAAAAAATACTCGAATCAAAAATCAGTGAACTGTAGTTGGTAATTAAGACCCCTGCTTCCCAAAGTTTATTTTTGTGTTTGTGCTCAGTCATGTCTGACTCTGCCACCTCATGGACTGTAGCCCACCAGGCTGCTCTGTCCATGGAATTTTCCAGGCAAGAATTCTCGAGTGGGTTGCCATTTCCTTTTCCAGGGATTTTCCTGACCCAGAGAATGAACTTGCATCTCCTGAACTGGGAGGTGAATTCTTTACCACTGTGCCACATGGGAAGTTTATATATTATATTATATATAATATATATGTATATATATAAACTCTCTATATATGTATATATAAACTGGTCATCTTATTATTATTAGATTTAATGCATCCTAGGTAGGATCTAATACTCTGCATATTTAATAAATTCCCAATTGAAGTCTATCCTTTCCGTTTTCAGTCTACACCTTGAGTATCAACAACCTGCTGCTGCTGCTAAGTCACTTCAGTCGTGTCCGACTCTGTGCGACCCCAGAGACGGCAGCCCACCAGGCCCTGCCTCCCTGGGATTTTCCAGGCAAGAACACTGGAGTGGGTTGCCATTTCCTCCTCCAATGCATGAAAGTGAAAAGTGAAAGTGAAGTCGCTCAGTCGGGGAATGAGCCAGTGAAAGATAAATAAAGATGTACTGAAGAAAGTTATAGCAGCAAAATATTTCACAATAAAGGAGCTGTCAGAGATACTTCACAATGTTGAAAATATCAAGGATTATCATGGGGGTAGCCAATCCAAACTTAGAAATAATTAAAACAGTCTACTAAGTTATTGGAAGGATGGTCACTTGATGTTAAAAGTTGTATGTTAAAAAGGCAAGAACTGTTCAAACAATTTTTGATATACATTTTCAAAGAAATAGAAACAGTTTAATGTTTTAAATAAGTGTGCATCAAATACGTATGTTATATTTTTATTTGTCTTTATAACAGATATTAACATATTTTGAATTTTTATGTATTACGAAATGATATAATCTTTCACATGAATTAACTCAATCATTTTCCATACTTTTAGCTTTCATAGTCATTTTTATAGTCCCACACAAATGTGCAAAGCAATTGCTTATGGGATTACTCTGAAGATTATCCTTAGCATCAAACTTCATGTCTCGACTTCCATAAATATTATGATGTATATTTTAATTAATTATGAAAATATCACATATTTAGATATATAGCTTTATTTTCAACTTCAAATAATGCAATGAATATATTTCTAAATTGATGATTATGTTTATTTTTACTCCAGCTCACTTATTTTTTTTATTCATTGATTTTCCTGGGATGCTAATTCTAAGATATATAGTTTCCTAGTATAATTTGTACAGATTAAGTAATGTTCACAGATGTTTAGTTTCCACAGTATCACATAATTATTAAAAATTATTAGATAGTTGCTTACAAATCCATTAGAACATTTAAATAATAAGCTAAAGAGAATTTGAAATAGTCTGAAAACTTATTCAAATAGAGATCTCAGTTGTTAAAAAAAATGAACATATGTTTAAAGCATATTGCACTTATCTGTGTGAATTTGTTGACCTAAATTGTTTTAAGAGAAGTTGGTACATTTAGTAAAACAAATATAGTTGGAAATACTTCTATGGATGCTTCAGATAGAAAATAAAATGTAACCCAATAATTCAGATAACAAAATATGCATTGTCATAAGACAAAATACTGCCCTAATATTCCAGATGATTTTAGCTTCCATGTTGGCAACCACCAGTCAATATTTCATAGCAAAAAAATATTAATTACTTTCCATTTTAGATAAATTTTTTAGTCTTTCTTTCCACTCGTAGGTGTGCTCTCTGAAAAAAATATGTAAAAGGTGTATTGAGATACAATTCACATACCATACAATTCATCATTTAAATTTTATCATAAAATGTATTTTTTCAGAATTGCAACCATCACACCAGTAAATTTTAGTACATGTTCATTACTCCATACATAGACATATATCCATTAGCAATCACTTGCCATTTACCACCAACTCCCCAGACCATAGCAATTATTAATCTACTTTCTATCTCTATGGATTTTCCTCTTCTGGTTATTGAAAGTTCATGTAAAATGTGAAAGGAATAAGAGTGTATGTGGTGTTTTGAGAGTGGTTTATTTCACTTAGAATGATAGTACAAATATTCATCAATGTTGTAGCCTGTTCACTCCAGTTTATTGATGAAGAATATTCCATTTTATAGATATACACATATTGTTCATTATTTCATCAACTGATAAATATTTAGGTGGTTTCCTTCCTGGAGCTATTATGAATAGGTCATAAATATTCGTGTAGAAATCTTTGTATGGATTTATGTTTACTCTTGGGTATATACATAGGATGAAATTGCTGGGATATATGGTAACTATATTTTTAAACTCTGGGGAAAATGCCAGACAGTTTTCCAAGAGAGATCTACCATTTTATGTGCAGCAGTATATAAGGATTCCAATTTCTCCATATCCTGACAAACATTTGTAGATAATTTCTTTCAATTAAAAAAAAAAGGCCATCCTAAAGGATCTCATTGTGTTTATGATTTATATCACATTATTGATTAAGAAAGTTGAACATCTTTTAATATGCTTACTGATCATTTGTATCTTTTGTAGAAATATTTATTCAGATCATTCAATTTTTATTTGAGATATTTATATTTTTATTCTGACATTTTTGTTCATTATATTCTAAATATAATTTTTATTAGATAAATATTTGTAAATATTTTGTTCCATTTTCTGTGTTGGCATTAAACATTTTTTTTAATCAATTAAGATATATTACTCAGCCATAAAGGAGAACAAACTAATGTCATTGGCAGAAACATGGATGGACCTAGAGATTGCCATACTGAGTTAAGTCAGACAGAGGAAGACAAATAACATACTGAATCTAAAAAAAAAAAAAAAAAAAAGAGGTACAAATGAACTTATTTACAGAACAGAAATAGAGTCACAGATGTAGAAAACAAACATGGTTACCAGGGGATAAGGGACAGGAGGTTATGGCTGAGTAATGTTCTCTTCTTGCAGAAGGAAATGGCAACCCACTCCAGTGTTCTTGCCTGGAGAATCCCAGGGACGGGGAAGCCTGGTGGGCTGCCGTCTATGGGGTCGCACAGAGTCGGACACGACTGAAGCGACTTAGCAGCAGCAGCAGCAATGTTCCCTTCTAGGAGAAGGGCATGGCAACCCACTCCAGTATTCTTGCCTGGAGAATCCCGTGGACAGAGGAGCCTGGTGGGCTACAGTCCATGGGTTGCAAAGAGTTGGAGACAACTGAGCAACTAACACACGTGCACATACATTATTCTGTTTCTTAGTGCTTGCACACTCAGTGGCTCAGTCGTGTCTGACTCTTTGAAACCCTGTGAACTGTAGACTGCCAGGCTCCTCTATCCATGGAACTTTTCAGGCAAGAACAGTAGAGCAGGTTGCCATTTCCTTCTCTAAGAGATCTTCCTAACCCAGGGATGGAACCTATGTCTTTTGCATCTCCTGCATTGGCAGATGAATTATTTACCACTGTGCCACCTGAGAAGGCCCCCATTACTCAGTAATGGAAGTAATTTCATTACTTCCCAGGTGGCACAGTGGTAAAGAATCTGCCTACCAAGCAAGAGACATGAGTTTGATCCCTGGATTGAAAAGATCCCCTGATGAAGGAAATGGCAACCCACTCCAGTATTCTTGCCTGGAGACTCCCATGGACAGAGAAGCGTGGTGAGATACAGTTCTGGGAGGTCGGGTCACAAAAGAGTCAGTCATGACTTCGTGACTAAACAACAACAACAATATTCCATTATGTTACATAACACATCCTTATACATTTCTCTACTGATGGACATTTAAGTTGCTTCCATTCCCTGGCTATTGTAAATAGTGCTGCAATGAACATGGGTGTGCATATATCTTTTCAAATTATTGTTTTCTCCAGATATATGCCCAGAAGTGGGACTGTTGAATTCTATGGCAGTTCTATTTTTAGTTTTTAAAGGAATCTCCATATTTTTCTCAATAGTAGCTATGCAATTTACATTCTCACCAACTGTGTAGAAGGATTCCCTTTTTTTCTCACCCTCTTTAGCATTTATTGTTCATAGGTTTTGAGCAAATAGTTGCTTGCCACAGGGATGGGTAGTGAGGGGGGAGGGATGAGGAAATAGGTGGGAAGATTAAGAGATACAAACTACTAGTTACAGAATAAGTGAGTCACGGATTAAATGTAAAACATAGGGAGTATAGTTCAATTATACTACAATATCTTTGTATGGTGACAGATAGTAACTAGACTTATAATAGTAATCATTTTGTAATGTATAGAAATATCAAATCACTATGTAGTGTACCTGGAACTAATGTGTTTACAGTCAATTATACTTCAATTAAAACTTCATAGACAGTGGGAGGAAATGTATCAAAATGCTAATGATGGTTATCTCTGGTGGGTGGGGATTATGAGTGATTGATATTTTTACTTTATGCTTTTATGTATTTCTTGTTGTCTACAATGAACATGTATGGCTCATAAAATTAGGAAAGAACAAATGTCATTAAAAATGGAGGGAAAAACACTTGTGCAAAGGTGATTTTCAGAAAAAATAGTAATAATCCTAGCTGGCAAATTCTTGAATAAATCATTATTAGTAGTAGGAAATGCTTTATGGGCTTTTTCCTAGCTTTGCTGCTAGAAAGCTTTCTTATTTCCTACTTTTTACCTACATTCTTCCTGTGTTGTTATTTTTTAACATTCTTAATTTGTGCCACTTGGCCATTGTTTCCGTCTTTGTTGTGCAATTACTCCTTATATGATTGAAAATACATATAGAGATAACTGGCTTTTTTCCCCCAACATCCTTCTTACTCCCCTCTATTCCACCCCATCCTAATTTCCTACAATAAAAATCTTCCCATTTTCTTATATTGAATACGTATGGCAATGTCATGAATATAAACAGTGATGGATTTAAATCATCACCTACTTTAAAATAGACTATTTTCCTTTTATTTTTTAATATTACATATATTCTATTTCAGAAACTTTATGAACAATCAGACCCAGAAAGTTTCAGGGTCATAATATTAAAAACACAAACAGATAAACAAACTAAATATACAACTGTAGAACCTAACACTTTAAGAAGAAAACACACCTAACATGAAATTTCAGTCAGTTTCATTCTGTGGTTGAGTTTCTATGCTATTTAGTAAATAAACATTTGCTCCAGTAACCAATATTAAAATATTGAAACCAATCAATATATACCATATGTGAAATAAGCATACTTATTTTATTATCTTATCAGCTTACTCATTAAAGATAATGTAAGACAAAATGTAAAATCCACAAAGTGGAACTACAATTTCAAAAGCATAAGCTTCTATTAATTGTGACAGCTTGCCCTTCCTTAATATCTACCACTGCCTAAAATCAACATATTAAGGTCATAAAATGAAATGTTAAAAGGTAAACTCCATTAGTCAAAAATGTCTATTGAGTCAAATATTCCCTGGAGAGCAGAGGTTTGGAAAATTTTGAAAGTATATTAATTCACTCAAGCTGTGGGCAATAAATGACAACTGCATAGAAATACATTGGCCTGAATATGCTAGCATATGCTGCAGAAATGTCTAATTTACCATCAGAAAATAATTGAGTTTTTGATATCTCAGGTTTTTTGTAATGTTAAATTAGCAATTTTTAGAAATATGAAAAGTAATTATAATTACTTCTATTTTATAAATATTTACAGAAGTTAAATAATTTATCCAGAGAAAAAGGTTAGTAAAAATTCTAATATAATTGCTTAATCTTAGCAAATTATATAGCTAAATGAAATGAAAAAAATATTGCTTGTGGATTTGGGAGGATATGGATTTTTCCTGTAAAAGTGTATATAGGCCATTATACACAAATGGGTCTTGAAATTTTAGGGAATCTATGGACTTCCTAAAATGTGCAAAAGGACCCCTAACTTATCTAGATAGGATTTAAGTGAGGCTATCAGATTTAATAACTGAACTACAGAACTTCTCAGGCTATTCTTTGGGTTTAACACACCAAGTTACACAGAGGGATGGCATAATTAAATAACACTTCCAAATTTCTTATTGAACCGAGCAGCTAAGATGTATGTATGTATGTTGGTATAGTGCCCAAGTGGCTCAGTGGTAAAGAATCTGCCTGCCAATGCAGGAGACACAGAAGATGTGGATTTGATCCCTGAGTTGGATAGATCGCCTAGAGAAAGGCATGGCAGTCCACTGTAGTATTCTTGCCTAGAGAGTCCCATGGACAGAGAAGCCAGTTGGGCTACCATCCATAGGTTCTCAAAGAGCTGGACATGACTGAAGCAACTTGGCACACACATACTGCCCAGCATTGAAAGTTCTGTGCATATATTAACTTATCTAATGTTTAACCATGCATTAACATACAGTGTTTATTACCCAAACTTGACAGGGAAGAAAACTGATTCTTAGAGAGGTGCAGTAACTCTACATTTCACAGCCAAGAAAGTAAATGCCAAGTTTGAACTCAGCTAGAGAAGACAATGGCAACCCACTCCAGTACTCTTGCCTGGAAAATCCCATGGACGGAGGGGCCTGTTGGGCTGCAGTCCATGGGGTCGCTAGGAGTCAGACACGACTGAGCGACTTCATTTTATTTTTTCAGTTTCATGCATTGGAGAAGGAAATGGCAACCCACTCCAGTGTTCTTGCCTGGAGAATCCCAGGGACAGGGGAGACTGGTGAGCTGCCGTCTATGGGGTTGCACAGAGTCGGACACGACTGAAGCGACTTAGCAGCGGCAGTCTGCTGCCAGAGTCCTTGCTTTCAGTCATCATCTTCATAGGAATAATATTGGGTATATATTTCACTTTTTGTAAAGACAGTTGCTCTCAATTTTTTTAGTATATCTTCAAAAAATTAGTTTATTCCCTAGAAAGACTGACAGAAAATGTTAAGTATATAAACTCTGAATTATGGATTATGGGAATACTTTGTAGACACAAGATCCTTTTAATTGGTTCAAATTATCTGATGAATCATTTTTTGTTGTTTTTTTATGATTATTTTATAGCACCAATAATTTTCCTTTATAAAAATGGGTTTGCATGGTTTCAGAAGAATATCTAGGTCTGAGGTGGAGACTTCTGAAGTTCATTAGGAAGAATTTAAGACGTGAAAATAATGTATTGTCTTTCCAGTTAACAGAAATGTAAAAGGTAAGGCAAATAGGGAGACACTTACCTATTTGAAAAACCTCACATATCCCTGGGTAATTTCACTTCCCTGGAAATCACTGGTCTCTACCTACTTCCATATTACTACTCTGAAATTATACATTGTAATAAGGTAGACACTACAGGCTGTATATCTAGCACCCAAATTATTATTATTCTTCCACAGACTTAGAGTGAATGTGAAGCATCATATTATTATAGAATCTTGTATCAGAATTTAATGGTTCACATGTAATAAATGAGACATATGTTTTGATTTTTTAGTAATAACTCTTATAAACTATACTATGAGTTTGTTTAGTTTTTGAACTATAATTGACCTACAACACTATGTTAATTCCTGGTGCACAACATAGTGATTCAATTTTTCGACAAATTTCAAAATGATTACCATCATAAGTCTAGTTACTATCTGTCATAACACAAAATTATTAAAATACTATTTCACATCCTCATGACTTATTTTGTAACTGGGAGTTTATATTTCTTATTCCCCTTCAATTATTTTACTCATCCTCCCCACCTCCCTTCTGGCAGCTGTTTTTTCTCTACCTATGACTCTGTTTCTGTTTTGTTATGTTTGTTCATTTTTGTTTTTAGAATTCCACATATAAGTAAAATCATATATTTATCTTTCTCTCTCTGACTTATTTCATTTTGAATAATCCCCTTTAGGTCCATCCATGTTATCCCAAGAAGCAAGATCTCATTCTTTTTATGACTAAATGATATTCCAGTGTGTGTGTGCATGTGTGTGTGTACCATATCTTCTTTATCCATTCATTTAACAATGAGAAGTGGATTTCTTTAGTGTTACATTTGGATTTCTTTTCCTTTATCTTTTGTATATGCATTGTAGGCTTTGGTTTGTGGTTATAATTAGGTTCATTAATATTGACCTATATATAGGTCAATAATACACACACATATGCATGTTCCATGTATATATATTAAGTATTACATATATATATATGTGTAACTTAGTTTCTTGTAAGCTGATAGTCACTTAAGTTTGAATGTATTCTAAAATCATTGCATTTTTTGTTCCCCATCTCTCACCAAGGCTTATGTTTTTGATGTCATGATTTGCATCATTTTTTGTGTGTACAACATAACTACTTGCTCTGGTTATGGTTGATTTTACTATTTTTGTCTTTTAACCTTTATATTAACCCCTTTTAAGTGACCGATTCACTGCCTTTGCTATATATTTTCTCGTTAGTGAGATTTTGTTCCTCTGTTTTCTGAGTTATGGTATTTTCTGCTTAGAGAAGAACTTTAACATTTCTTACAAGGCCAATTTAGTGATGAAGTGGTGATAAATCCCTTTAGTTTTGCTTGTTTGGGAAATTCTTTATCTCTCATCAATTATGAATGATAACCTTGTCAGGTAGAGTATTCTTGATTATAAGAATTTTTTTTAACATTCATTATTTTAAATATATCATTCCACTCCTTTCTGGCCTGCAAAGTTTCTGCTGAAAAATCAGCAGGTAGCCTTAGTTTGCACTGTATTGGGGTCACCTTGGTCAGACAACTGAATCTGGAGTGGCCACAACTAGGGTTGCCCAGGTGTGCCATGCTGGGACTGCATTGGAAGGATGGAAGAGGAGATGGAGCAGGCATGCACTGGAGGCCCGGGAAACACGGCTTCAGGGCTCAAGTTCCCTGGGTTTGCCCTGCCCATGCTGTTGAGGTAGAGAGGGAAGGGGGAAATGGTGCTCTTTGATGTCTTTTGGTCCCTAGAGAGAATTCCAGCAGTTCTTCATCCACTTGGCAGAGACTCTAGGGTTAGTAAATGGATTTCCTTTATATAAATACACACATATATATATTTTATATATATATATAAAATAGTCTAGTGCCCTTTGAGCTGCTGTTTTTCTGCTATGGCCCTGGGTGAACATGTCTACAGACCATCCCCACAATGATATCCCTTTCTGTGTGGATGAGTTTTCCATCCCTACAGTTTCTCCATCTCTTCTACCAATCTCTGTCACTATTCTGTCATTTGTTGTACAGATTCTGTTTAATCATCCTTTAGTTATTCCCTGGAGAAGGCAATGGCAACCCACTCCAGTACTCCTGCCTGGACAATCCATGGATGGAGGAGCCTGGTAGGCTGCAGTCCATGGGGTTGCTGAGAGTTGGATGCGACTGAGCGACTTCACTTTCACTTTTCACTTTCATGCATTGGAGAAGGAAATGGCAACCCACTCCACTGTTCTTGCCTGGAGAATCCCAGGGACGGGGGAGCCTGGTGGGCTGCCATCTCTGGAGTCGCACAGAATCAGACACGACTGAAGCAACCTAGCAGCAGCAGCAGCAGCAGTTCTTCCCTAGGAGGAACTGTTCTGTCTATTGAAGTATATCTGACATGTCTGTGCGAGAAGGTGAGTTCAGGGTCTTTCCACAGAGCCATCCTGAACCCCTCTCCCAAAGTAACTAGGTTTTTTATTTTTTTGTAGTGAAATGTTTAACTTCCTTTCTCATTTCCTCTTCTATATATTGTGTAGCTCTTTTCTTTGTGGTTACCGTGGAGATTACATTTAACATCCTAACGTTATAACACTCTAATTTGATCTTAAACCAGGTTAACTTCAATAACATA
Source organism: Bos indicus x Bos taurus (assembly GCF_003369695.1). Lineage (NCBI taxonomy): Eukaryota > Metazoa > Chordata > Mammalia > Artiodactyla > Bovidae > Bos > Bos indicus x Bos taurus. The sequence continues at coordinate 36,957 of NW_020867164.1, forward strand.
AAAAATCTCTGCTTTTCTACAGATCTGTCCTCATCCTTTCTTTTGATTATTGATGTCACAAAATTACATCTTTATACATTATGTGTTCCAAAACATAAGCAAATAATCACTTTTAAATGCATCAGTCTCTTAAATTATATAGGAAACAAAACATGGAATTACAAACCAAAGTACATAAAACTAGCTTTTAGACTAATAGTTTGCTTTAATGTTTTAGTTTCTTAAATCATGTAGAAAACAAAATTATAGTTATAGTAATACAAACAAAGGTGGTTAATTTTGTTTGTGAACTTCACTTGACTAGAAAGAGACGTCCAGTGTCTGTGAATCCTTTACCAGTATGGGTGAGTAGAATCCAATCTGTGAGGGGCAAAAGCTGAATTCTCTCTTCTGGAGTTGGGACATCTATCTTCTGCCCTTGCACCTTGGACCTCCTTGTTCTCATGCCTTTGAACTCCAACTGAATTATACAACTGGATTTTCTGGTTTTCCAGCTTACAGATGGCAGATTGTGGGAATTTTTGGCTTTTATAACCCTTCAAGTCAATTCCTATAATAAATCTCATATATATACATATATATGTATATGTATTTGGGAAGTGAGGACAGAAACAGTTTGAGATATGACCACTTCTACAGGCTGAAGCTGAGAGCAGTAGGCTAGTCATATAAAAAAAGCATTAACTGTCTGCTTCATGTTGTTTTCCAAGCTGAGATGAAGACCTGCTATTCTCATTATCTAATTTTTCAACTTACCTCTGATTTCTACCAGTCAGAAATATTTCTTTTCTTTCTTATCCTTAAGGTATTTCACTTTTGATTGTGAATTCTAGTACTTAAGAGTTCGATTATGAATTTGGAGAAAGGACCTAAGACAATTACGGAAGAGGTGGTTACACATTTTGAAAGATTATTTTATACTCTGGAGATGAACAATATAAAAATGAGGAAAATTTAATTGTACACATCACCATTATTTGATACTTGGCATGACTATCAAATAATGGTGATGTGTACAATTAAATTTTCCTCATTTTTATATTGTTCCTGTAATACCCAAAGGTCAATAGCTACATAGAAAGGGGTTTCCAGTAATAATAATAATATACATTTTAATTTATTTATTTTTGAATTGAAGAATAATTGCTTTACAGAATTTTGTTCTTTTGTGTCAAACCGCAACATGAATAATAATATATTTTTTATGCTATGGAAATTCTAAGGTCTTCCAGAAGTCCTCAAAATTTTAATTGTAACAGAGTAGTTCAAGAGATATATTGTAAATTATTGGAGAACGAAATGGCAACCCACTCCAGTATTCTTGCTGGGGAAATCCTGTAGAGAGAGAAGCCTGGCAGGATACAATACATAGGGTTGCAAGAGTAGGACACAAATTACCAACTATACCACCATAACGTGCTGAATTATAGCTGCCACCTGGTACCTGTAAAGGAAGAGTTACTAGATAGGTTTCCTTCACACAAGCTTAAGCTAATGAGAATCTTCATAACAGTTTACAATGACTACAGTCTTCCCTTGGTATCCAAAGGATTGGCTGTAAGACCCCCTACTGATACCAAAATTCACAGGTGCTCAAGTCCATTATATAAAATGGCATAGTATTTGCATATAACCTATGTACGTCTTCCTGTATTGTATACCTTAAAGCATTTTGCAGTTACTTATGATACACAATACAATATAAATGTTATAAAACAGTTGCTGGCACATGGCCAATTCAAATTTTGCTTTTTGGAACTTTCTGGAATTTTTATCCCCTGGATATTATTTGATCCACAGTTGGTTAAGTCCATGGATGTGGATTCCACATACAAAGGACCAACTGTTATCTACAGGAGTTTGCACAAATTGACATAAAACAATAAAATAGCAAAACTTCAAAATTTAATATTAAATCTTTAATTTTATGAATTATTCTCATTTTTACCATAATAGATACTAATAAATTGTTATGATTGAAAAGTTAATATGAATATATTAGTAAGACAGAGTAATTCTTGTATTTTTGATGCCCTTATCATTAATTCCACTTACCTGATTGTTGTTGCTCACTCAGTCATGTCTGACTCTTTGCAACCCCATGGACTGCAGCACGCCAGGTTTTCTTGTCTTTCACCATCTCCCAGAGCTTGCTCAAACTCATGTCCTTTGAGTCGGTGATGCCATCCAACCATCTCGTTCTCTGTTGTCCACTTCTCCTTCTGCCTTCAATTTTTCCCAGCATCAGAGTCTTTTCTAATGAGTTGGCTTTTCACATCATGTGGCCAAAGTATTGGAGCTTCAGCTTCAGCATCAGTCCTTCCAATGAATATTCAGGATTCATTTCTTTTAGGATTAAGGGTGGTGTCTGCATATCTGAGGTTATTGATATTTCTCCCAGCAATCTTGATTCCAGCTTCATCCAGCCCAGCATTTCACATGATATAATTTGCATATAAGTTAAATAAGCAGGGTGACAATATACAGCCTTGATGTATTCCTTTCCCAATGTGGAAACAGTCCATTGACCCATGTCCCATTCTAACTCTTGCTTCTTGACCTGCATACAGGTTTCTCAGGAGGCAGGTAAGGTGTTCTGCTATTCTCATCTCTGTAAGAATTTTCAACTGTTTGTTTTGATCCACAGAGTCAAAGGTTTTAGCATAGTCAATGAAGCAGAGGAAGATGCTTTTCTGGAATCTTCTTCCTTTTTCTATGATCCAGTGGATGTTGGCAATTTGATCTCTGGTTCCTCTGCCTTTTCCAAAACCACCTTGAACATCTGGAAGTTCACAGTTCATGTACTGTTGAAGCCTGGCTTGGAGAATTTTGAGCATTACATTTTTAGCGTGTGAATTGAGTGCATTTGTACAGTAGTTTGAACATTCTTTGGCATTGCCTCTCTTTGGGATTGGAATGAAAACTGACCTTTTCCAGTCCTGTGACCCCTGCCAAGTCTTCCAAATTTGTTGGCATATTGAGTGCAGCACTTTCACAGCATCACCTCTTAGAATTTAAAAAAGCTCACATGAAATTCCATAATCTCCACTAGCTTTGTTCATAGTGATGCCTCCTATGGCCCATTTGACTTCACACTCCAGGATGTCTGGCTCTAGGTGAATGATCACACCATCATGGTTATCTGGGTTATTAAGATATCTTTTGTATAGTTTTGTATATTCTTGCCATCTCCTCTTATTATCTTCTGCTTCTGTTATATTCAACGTATCTAATGAATCTTCTTAAATTTATTAATGGGACAAATCAACCTGGTTATTCTAGCAACATTGTACTCTAAAAATAGGAACATGTGTACCTACAGATCTTTTGCATCCTCAATATTGCAACTAATAAATGGATTTCTTTGGAAAATATGACTATATTTTATCTTCTAGTTAAAAGAGTTCAAAACACTGCCAAATTCAGGACACTTTTAAAAATGTGATCCATACCATGCTGCTTGTACTTTGTTCTTAAATCAGAGTATTTCAAATAAATTTTCTGATAGTCTGCCAATGTTGTGTTTTGGCAAAACTGGGCTCTCAATCTTATAACATCTTTCTGAGAGAAAATGAGTAGTTACTGATAACATTAGGAGGTATATACTCTTAGGACTGAGTTGAGCTAAGAGAAGTGTATTTGTGTGAGCTGAATTGCCAGGTATTGGAGTAGTTAATTAAAGCCACAAATCCAAAATGAAGTTAAGTCTTTAACACTTACTACAGTGGTATAAGCCAGAGGATGAAACTGGAAAAATGATCAGCTCTCTCTATTCCATTTTCCCCCATACAGCAGGGCACTGGTGGGGATCAGGTGGATCAGTACAGGCAGGGGGGAATCATCTCACTGTTGAGCAAATCCAAAGAAAAATGTTACAGTAGTTTTATGGACCTCGGTTTGGACAGAAGATAAGAGACAAAGGATTAGGAGTGGCGGTACTAGGTACTGAGTTAAAATGGTAAAAACTTTCTTCAATGAAGCCTCGCTTCTGTGTCTCTAAGGAAGCATCAGCAGAAGTACCTGAAGAATATCTCTGGCCAAGGCCTTCGATAAGAGACCTAGGAATGAAGGTGCTTAGAATGGAGCCCAAATACTGGAAACAGTGTGACTGGCTAGTTTGTATCCTTGAACACAACTCCTCTCAGAGACTGTAGTGCCTGGGCTGTGCCCCATATCTGGCATGGGGAGAGCAGACTTCCCCCATGAGACTTTCCAGGGGACATCTTTGTCAGGCCTATAGTCAAGCCTGAAAAATCAGATAGGTTCTTAACCAGGAGCTGGATTCTGCAGACTGGCCTGTAAATCCATTCTGTGAAGATGTAAATTATCCTAATTAGGATCCAGCACAGCTCTTGGCACTTAATAGTTATAAAGTGGACATTTCTTGCCAAGGCTAGTATTTTTTTAATTTTAATAAAATCTTTAAAAATATTTTTTCATGTATGGCTTAAAGAATGTTAACCCAGCAGTGTGGTTCTTGCAAAATATAGCACAAGAGTAAACATCAGAAGTTCAATTTTGATTTTGTTGTTAGAGAATGCTGATTTTCTTCCTAACAGCTTAGTTTACTTAAATTATACTTAGAGTTTATAAAAGCTGAAACTTTTTTTTTTTTTTTTTAGCTTTTTGGTTGACAGATATTAGTCTTTCTCTTTTATTAATGCTGGGTCATAAGACAAATCAGTGAATGTGCTGCAATGCTCAGGAAGCTGTGTTAATGTTCACAAATATAATACTATGGGAAAAGTATTTGAAAAATAATATATATAATCATTGTTAATGAAATACATTCTAGTATAAAATAAAATGTTAAAAAAAAACTAATAAAAGCAGTCACATTTGCACAACATGGATGGACCTAGAGATTGTCATAATGAATGAAGTAAGACAGAGAAGGAGAAATCCCTTATATGACATCCCTTATATGTAGAATCTAAAAAGAAATGATACAAATGAATTTATTTACAAAACAGAAAGAGACTCATAGACTGAAGGTAGGAGCTTTTGGTTGCCTGGAGGAAGGATGCGAGGAAGGAATAGTTAGGGAGTTTGGCATGGGCATGTACACACTGCTATTTTTAGAATGGACAACTGGGCCTAACAAGGGCCTACTGTATAGAACATGGAACTCTGATGGTATATGTATATGGCAGCCTAGTTGGGAGCAGAGTTTGGGAAAGAATGGATACATGGATACGTATGGCTGACACTCCAATATTTTGGCCACCTGATGTGAAGAGCTGACTCATTTGAAAAGACCCTGATGCTGGGAAAGATTGAGGGCAGGAGGAGAAGGGGACGACAGAGGATGAGATGGATGGCATCTCCAACTCAATGGATATGAGTGTTGGTAAAGTCCAGGAGGTGGTGATGGACAGGGAGGCTTGGCATGCTGGGATTCATGGGGTCACAGAGTCGGACATGGCTGAGCGACTGAAGTGAACTGAACTGATATGTATGGCTGAGTCTCTTCAGCTGTTCACCTGAAACTACCACAACATTGTTAGTCAACTACACCCAAATACAAAATAAAAGGTTTAAAAAGAAAAAAAACAAAATTAGTTACCCAAGGTAGGGGGTGAGATAAAGTAGGGTACATGGGGAGAAGGGTAAGAATAAGCTTTCTCCATATATATTTTGATATATTGTTTTGCTAACTCTGCTATATGTATGTTGTTATGTATTCAAAACAAAAAAATAAAAAACAAATGTAAAAAGAACAACAACAAAAGTAATGTTGTTTGCAACTGATGGACATGGATGAATGAAGCCTAGAAACGTTAGTACCAACTAAGAGCTAACAAATACTCACTGAGTATTAACTGGGCATCAATCACAATTTGAAACATTGTACATGGATTAATTAATTCTACCAAATTACTCTGAATTAAGTGTTATGGTTGTAAAGAATCAGACATGACTGAGTGACTAACACTACTACACTGCTGCTGCTGCTGCTGCTAAGTCACTTCAGTGGTGTCCGACTCTGTGCGACCCCATAGACGGCAGCCCACGAGGCTCCCCCGTCCTTGGGATTCTCCAGGCAAGAACACTGGAGTGGGTTGCCATTTCCTTCTCCAATGCATGAAAGTGAAAAGTAAAAGTGAAGTCGCTCAATCGTGTCCGACCCTCAGCGACCCCATGGACTGCAGCCTACCAGGCTCCTCCGTCCATGGGATTTTCCAGGCAAAAGTACTGGAGTGGGGTGCCATTGCCTTCTCCGCTCCAATACAGTACTTAATCTTTATTATAAAATTGGCAATAAAGAGACACAGAGAGGTTGTCATTTTCTCATATTTCACAAGCAGTAAATAGGAGATTCAGATTTTTGTTCTAGAGCTCCTGCTTCTAAAGTAATTTTTTCTGTATAATGTAAGATTTTGTTAGTAAATAAAAATGTATAGGATACTAAATTTATAATATCATGTCAACATAGGTCCAATACAACTTTTTACAATCCATAACTGTGAAATTTTGATTTGATTTAAAAAGCTTCTTATGTAGTAATTTAAAAGGTCTCAGAATGTTTCTATATAAAATTTTAACATTAAAATCTACACTATGTAATTTTTTCTTTGTCCCTCTTTTCTCTATCATACTTAAATAAGAGTGAACTTTAAGCTCTACCTTCTGGTTAAACAAAGCCAAATGCCAACTCTAAAGCAACGACACAGCCAAAAAATGTTTTAAAGTCTTTTTCATTCAAATATTTTAAAGCTTCCATTAAAATATAAAGAAAAAATCTCCTTAAAATTATTCTCTTGCATAAAACAACTTAAAGAGAAGAAATACTGACTGGTCAGAAAGATGTCAGAATGTGCCTCTCAGAGTACATTAAACAAAACAAAACAAAAACTCACACAACATATTCTCTAAGTTCAGAATAAGTTCAGATAAATGAATGCTTGTCATTGAAAGAGCTTCCTAGTGTCAAGCCTGGATGTTTAGGGGACTGTTCAGGGGGATCAAGCTGTGCTACACATTGGGAACCCTGCCAAATGAATGACATTTCCTGAGAACACAGGCAGAATTTCAAGAAGTTGCCTTGTCTTTCCTAAACAGTTGGGTTAAAGGGTATTTAAAAAAGAAAAAGACACATTCAACCTGCTGGGAATACTAGGGAGAAAAGCCAACAAATCTTTAAATTTACTGAGTTGAAAATAAGCTGTATGGCAAGAAGTAATAAATTATGAAGTTTGATATGTTTTGGCTTTGGGGCTTACTTTTTCATTTGAAAAATATCTAAATATTTTCTATCTTTTAAGAATTTATATTTTAGAAAATCATGCGAGTAAATATTTTATATGGCAAAAGGAGATGATTGTATTTGGTCTTTTCTAACCAAGTGTTAGTCACTCAGTCTTATCCTATTCTTTGTGACCCCTTGGACTGTAGCCTGCTGGCTCTTCTGTCCATGGGATTTTCCTGGAAAGAATACTGGAGTAGGTTGCCGTCTCCTTCTCCAGAGGATCTTCCCAACCAAAGGATCAAACCTGGGTCTCCTGCATTTAAGGCAGATGGAAAAAGAGTTGTTGGATTTGGTCTTATTCTGACCAAAAATATGTAGAAATGCCATGGAGACAAATATAATTTAAATTCTAAAAATAAAACAATATCAGGAAAAATTCAAGTGACAACAATGCATTAGCACCATATCTGAATTGACAGTTGGTATTTCACAATGGTGAAGGCAAGATAAATTATCTTAAGCATAATCAAGGCAAAATCCCAATTGAACTCCTTGCATAAAACTGAGAACCTCTAAGGAATTGATTTATTGAGTGCCAGAGGGTAGAATAGAGAAAGGCATTAGAAGTGCTAAATATTTAAAAATCATCTAGATCTGAAAAAAAATAGGAGTCTTCATATGGAGGCACATGCTGAGTCTAAAACAAGATATTAAAAAAATAAAATCCATATTATCAAAACAGAAATAATCACATATTATCAAAGACACAGAGATCGCAGTAACTAGAGATAACAAATTATTTACAAACATACTAACTGCATTATCAGCAGTATTCTCACTAAAAACTGGAAGAAAATATTTGTTGAACTAGAATTCTATATCCAGATCAGTTATCATAAATGAATGAGGGTAATACAGAGATATCTTAAAGACTGGGTATCACTCATGTGTTCCCCACCAAATGAATTACAAAAATATCAATATATAAAGTTAGGAGGAAAGGTTGAGATGCATGTAGCAAGTTTAGCAAAAAAAAAAAAAAAGGAAAATTTTGGTATATATAATTAATCATTCACTGAATAAAAATAATGTCTTATTTAAAGTTGAAAACATAATGGATCTCAAACTCCAGATAGCATAGCTGAAAGGAAGAAAATTGTGTTGAAGCATTCTAAAATTCCTGTGAATTTTTTCAAAGGGTGATAAGAGATATTGATTACATTAGGAATTTGTGAAATTGAATACATTTATTAAATTAAAACATAGCTATTAAATAGTATTATAGAGATGTGAATCTTTCAAAAAGTGGTTAACAAATAGTTGATCATAAAAGTCAAGGAAGAAAAGGAATAAAAATAAATACATAACAAATAAAATTTTTGAAATAGGATATTGGGAATGTGATGACAAAATAAATAAAAACAAAAATCAGCTGAAATCCAATAAAAATCATCTAGAAATATAACAATATGTAAAACTTTTGGAGAAAAATAGGACATTTTCTTGAAAGAAGTACAAGTGGACCCAAAGGCATGGAAAGCTATATGTTCTCAAGGCTACCATTATTATGATGATGGAAATCCCATAGTAACTGGAATAATTTCACAAATTGACAAAATAGTTTTGAAATTTATGAGTATGGTCAAGAATAGCTATAGTGCTTTCCAAACAGAAGAAACAAGGATGCAATTAGGGAATGGACTCTCAATTTTTTCTTTTTAATATGTACCCAGATTATAGAAATTTTTCTCAAATTGAATGATAGCTTAATCTTTAAACTAGATGATATTAAACAAGCCTTTGTTTTTTTCTCTATTCAGTTCAGTTCAGTTCAGTCACTCAGTCATGTCCAACTCTTTTGCGACCCCATGAATCACAGCACACCAGGCCTCCCTGTCCATCACCACTCCCGGAGTTCACCCAGACTCACGTCCATAGAGTCAGTGATGCCATCCAGCCATCTCATCCTCTGTCACCTCTTCTCCTCCTGCACCCAATCCTCCCAGATTCAGAGTAAATCAAATTTGTTGAGATTTTTTTTATAGTTTTAATCTTTTATTGAAATAGATGGGAAACAGTGAAAACAATGTCAGACTTCTTTTTTGGGCTCCAAAATCACTGCAGATGGTGACTGCAGCCATGAAATTAAAAGATGCTTACTCCTTGGAAGAAAGTTATGACCAACCTAGATAGCATATTCAAAAAAGCAGAGACAGTACTTTGCCAATAAAGGTCTGTCTAGTCAAGGCTATGGTTTTTCCAGTGTGCACCATGTATGGATTGAGAGCGTGGACGGTGAAGAAAGCTGAGCGCCGAAGAATTGATGCTTTTGAACTTCGGTGTTGGAGAAGACTCTTGAGAGTCCCTTGGACTGCGAGGAGATCCAACCAGTCCATTCTGAAGGAGATCATCCCTGGGATTTGTTTGGAGGGAATGATGCTAAAGCTAAAACTCCGTACTTTGGCCACCTCATGTGAAGAGTTGACTCATTGGAAAAGACTCTGATGCGGGAGGATTGGGGATAGGAGGAGAAGGGGACGACAGAGGATGAGATGGCTGGATGGCATCACTGACTCGATGGACATGGGTCTGAGTGAACTCCGGGAGTTGATAATGGACAGGGAGGCCTGGCGTGCTGCGATTCATGGGTCGCAAAGAATCAGACATGACTGAGCGACTGAACTGAACTGAACAGTGATTACACATTAGGAAAAGTAAAAAAATAAAGATCAAATCTCCCAAATTCTACTTATTAAACTATGGTTATTTACCATCATTTAAATTCAGTAAGCTTATTTAATAAAAGGAGAAATGAATTATTACATTTGAGTAGACAACTGGTAATCATATAGAAAAGCAATTTAAGATTTCAAGAGCATTATATTCTTAAGAATAGTTTTTGTTTTCTTCCCTCTTGCTGCTGCTACTGCTGCTGCTAAGTCCACTTCAGTCGTGTCCGACTCTGTGCAACCACATAGATGGCAGCCCACCAGGCTCCCCTGTCCCTACGATTCTCCAGGCAAGAACACTGGAGTGAGTTGCCATTGCCTTCTCCAATGCATGAAAGTGAAAAGTGAAAGTGAAGTCACTCAGTCATGTCCGACCCTTCCCGACGCCATGGACTGCAGCCTACCACGCTCCTCCATCCATGGGACTCTCCAAGAATCTTAAAGCCAAAGCAATATGTTACCAAACCAGAAATTAAAGACTTATTCCATGTGCATAAATTAGCATACTTTGTAGGATTAGTATCAAAATATTGGATATTTCACTGAAAATATTAAAGAGTAACAAGTATGTAATTATCCAGGTTTCCTTCAACCCTATGGGTGAGTCACACACAAAGTAGAGAATTGATCTCTTGATCTGAGCTCAATTGCTAATTTATGATGTTCGTAATGTTCAGAATATTGGCAATTCTCATTTAGAATTGTCCTCAGAGCACTGGAATAGTCTCTTTATTATATGTTCAGTTCAGTTCAGTTCAGTTGCTCAGTCGTGTCTGAGTCTTTGGCACCCCATGGACTGTAGCACACTAGACCACTCCGTCCATCACCAACTCCTGGAGTTTACCCAAACTCATGTCCATTCAGTCGGTGATTGCCATCACAACTATCTCATCCTCTGTTGTCCTTTCTCCCTCTGCCTTCAATCTTTCTCCAGCATCATGGTCTTTTTCAATGAGTCAGCTCTTCACATCACATGGCAAAAGTATTAGAGTTTTCAGCTTCAACATCAGTCTTTCCAATGAACACCCAGGACTCATCTCCTTTAGGATGGACCAGTTGGATCTCCTTGCAGTCCAAGGGACTCTCAAGAGTCTTCTCCAACAACACAGTTCAAAAGCTTAAATTCTCAACACTCAATTTTCTTTATAGTCCCACTCTCCCACAATCCAATACATGACCACTGGAAAAACCATAGCCTTGACTAGATGGACCTTTTGCAGGCCAAAGTAATGTCTCTGCTTTTTAATATGCTGTCTACGTTGGTCATAACTTTCATTCCAAGGAGTAAGCGTCTTTAATTTCATGGCTGCAGTCACCATCTGCACTGATTTTGTATGTAGTGATAGCAGAACTGTTTAGAGTTATCTTCAAATATCTATAATTTAAGCATATTATAACCCAAACCTTCTTTGAAAATGTGTGTTAGATTTAACATCAAACAAGTAAAAGTATATTTTGATGTAAAATTGATAAAGATAGTAAAAACAAAATAGTCTTAGAAGTGTAAAATTCTTTTATTCTTGAAATAATCTAATATTTGTTGGGAGGTTACTATTTGCAAGTACCACTTAACTTTTTATTCCTAAACAGAGTGATAATTTACTGTCAACTTCATGGAAAGAAATGCAAAAAAGCAAAATGGCTGTGTGAGGATGGACTTACAAATAGATGTGAAAAGAAGGAGAAGTGAAAAGCAAAGGAGGAAAGAAAAGATTATAAGTATCTGAATGCAGAGTTCCAAAGAAAGGCAAGAAGAGATAAGAAAGCCTTCCTCAGCAATCAATGCAAAGAAATAGAGGGAAACAACCAGAATGGGAAAAGACTAGAGATCTCGGTTCAAGAAAATTAGAGATACCAAGGGACATTTCATGCAAAGGATGGGTCAATAAAGGAAGAAAAAAGTAATGGATCTAACAGGAGTTAGCAGAAGATATTTAGAGAGGTTGGCAAGAACACAGAAAACTGTACACAAAAAGACCTTCACACCAAGATAATCATGATGCTGTGATCACTCCACCTAGCTAGACCAGACATCCTGGAATGTTGAAGTCAAGTGGGCCCTTAGAAAGCATCACTACAACAAAGCTAGTGGAGGTAATGGATTGAATTCCAGTTGAGCTATTTCAAATCCTGAAGATGATGTCTGTGAATGTGCTGCACTCAGATATTGCCAGCAAATTTGGAAAACTCAAGCAGTGGCCACAGGACTGGAAAAGGTCAGTTTTCATTCCAATCCCAAAGAAGACAATGCCAAAGAATGTTCAAATACTGCACAATGCACTCATCTTACATGCTGCTAAAGTAATGCTCAAAATTCTCCAAACCAGGCTTCAGCAAACACGTGAACTGTGAACTTCCAGATGTTCAAGTTGGTTTAGAAAAGGCAAAGGAACCAGAGATCAAATTGCCAACATCTGCTGGATCATCAAAAAAAGCAAGAGAGTTCCAGAAAAACACCAATTTTCTGCTTTATTGACTATGCCAAAGCCTTTGACTGTTTGGATCACAATAAATTGTGGAAAATTCTGAAAGAGATGGAATAAGCAACCACATGACCTGCCTCTGGAGAAAACCTATATGCAGGTCAGGAAGCAACAGTTAGAACTGGACATGGAACAACAGACTGGTTCCAAATAGGAAGGCTGCATATTGTCACCCTGCTTATTTAACTTACATGAAGAGACATTATGAGAAACGCTGGACTGGAAGAGAAGCACAAGCTGGAATCAAGATTTCCAGGGAGAAATCAATAACCTCAGACACGGATGACACCACCCTTAGCAGAAAAAGTGAAGAGGAACTAAAAAGCCTCTTGTGGTGAAAGAGGAGAGTGTGAGTGAAAAGTTGGCTTAAAGCTCAACATTCAGAAGACGAAGATCATGGCATCTGGTCCCATCACTTCATGGGAAATAGTTGGGAAAACAGTGGAAACAGTGTCAGACTTTCTTTTGGGGGCTCCAAAATCACTGCAGATGGTGACTGCAGCCACGAAATTAAAAGACGTTTACTCCTTGGAAGGAAAGTTATGACCAACCTAGATAGCATATTCAAAAGCAGAGACATTACTTTGCCAACAAAGGTCCAGCTAGTCAAGGCTATGGTTTTTCCAGTGGTCATGTATGGATGTAAGAGTTGGACTGTGAAGAAGCTGAGTGCCAAAGAATTGATGTTTGAACTGTGGTGTTGGAGAAGACTCTTGGAGTCCCTTGGACTGCAAGGAGATCCAACCAGTCCATTCTAAAGGAGATCAGTCCTGGGTGTTCATTGGAAGGATTGATGCTAAAGCTGAAACTCCAGTACTTTGGCTACCTAATGCGAAGAGTTGACTCATTGTAAAAGCCTCTGATGCTGGGAGGGATTGGAGGCAGGAGGAGAAGGGGACGACAGAGGATGAGATGA